>NW_010357324.1:90586-99011 GCF_000414095.1 Morus notabilis
CCCAAATGAAACTAATTTGGGTTCTCCCCGAAAATAGGGGTTAAAACAACACTTTTCAGGCCAAACAGGGTCAAACTCGTGTCCACCGGTCAACCGGTGACAGAGCAGTACAACACTACCGGTCGACCAGTAATGTGCACATCGGTCGACCGGTCAGCCTGCAATCCGGTCGACCGCACAGGTCAACCGGTGGAATCGACTGCGCGAGAGAAGCTCGCGGAAATTAGTCCAAAAACCTGCAAATCTAGTCCCAAATCCAAATATTTCAAAGGGAAACCACTAGATCCGGGTTCTAGGTCCTAAAACAAGTCCAAAGAACCCAAGATCTCCAATTTCTACTCTCGTTTTACTCAAAATCATCAAAATCTGTTTTGAACCAAAAAAATAAGTTTTGAAATCCGAAAAACATAGATTCAATAGAGGTTCTTTCAGTAATCTTACTTCGAATCCTTCTCTTGACGTTGAAAACTCTTTGAAATCACTCTTGGTTCGAATCCGGTTTTGATTTGAGACACAAATGGGAGAGAGAGAGGGAGAGAGAGCACGGAAGTGTGTGAGAGAGAGAGAGAGAGAGAGAGAAATGGACGAGAAAGAAAAAGAAAAGGAAGGAAAAGAAAGGAAAAAGAAAAAGAAAAGAAAAGAAAAGAAAAATAAAAGAAAGTGACATGTGTAAAATATAACAGTCCAGAAATGCGCCCATATACACTTCTGGATTAAATAAATTACTGTGAATAATTTAAATACCTTGGAATTATTTAAACTCAATTAATTAAATCAGATTAGGCACACTAATAATCTCAATTACCTTAATTAATCTCAATTAATTCTTCAGGGTGTTACAAATACACACATATTACCAATGCAATGCTGATGATATTATGGCTTGATTAATATTGTAATTATTGTGACGAAAAATGGTAGCTGAATTTTTTTTTTTAAAAAAGAAAAATATTTTGACATATTTGTCGTTATTATAATATATGCACCAATCTGATTTCTCTCATTTCTCTCTTTTAAATTTTTGGCTGCAATTCTTAAGACAATTATTGAAAAATAGTTTATCATTTCCTGGTATAAAACCCCAAAATCATATCTCCGCTATGAATCAAAGTTTTCTTTTGATGGCTTACTATGAATCAAGTTATTTATCCCAAAAAGAAAAAAAGAGCGCCAACTTTTGGAGCCAATTTTGGATTAAAAATGAGGACAATTCAATAATTTGACTTCATTTAGGTAGTTATCCACATTTTCCTTCTTAAAATCCTCCCACTTTTGGAGAGATTAAATATGGTGGGACCCACCAATCACAATTTACATTCAATTTTCCTTTTCTTCCCAATTTCTTTTCTACCAAACAAGCTAACTTACCAATTTCTATCCCAAAATCCCTCCAACATTTACTTTCTTTCCACTTTTCATTCATACCAAACACACTATAAAAGTCAGTATATGAATGTCTTTCACCAATCAACCCTATCTTATATAATCTTTGTACACTCTTCATATGTTTGATGAATTAAATAAATTTATTCTACGAAAAATATTGATGTGAAAATTGATGACGATGACCAAGCCCTAATTTTATTTTGTTCTTTACCTCATTGGTATAAGTACTTTGTTGATACTACACTATATGGTAGAGACACTATTTCTATAGAAGATGTTAAAGCATCTTTGAATTCTAAAGAACTGAAAAAAATGTTGTCTAAAAATTAGGTTGAGAATCAATCAAGTGCATTGGTCATTAGAGGAGGAGGAATTAAAAAAAGAGGAAACAAAAATAGAGAGAAGTCTAAGAAAATAAAAGGCAACTACAATTATTATTGCAAACCAGCACATTGGAGATCTGATTGCCAAAGCTCAAAGAAAATAAAGAATTTGGTGAAAAAGCATCAACTAACTAATATTGTTGAGTTTTATAATGATGAAAATTATGTTCTATTCGTGTTTAGTGGTTGCCTAAGTAATTCTTAGATTCTTGATTCTAAATGTTATATGCTCTAACAGAGATTGGTTTGTTAAGTATCAGTCTATTAATAAGGGCGTTGTCTTTGTGGGGAATAATATGTCTTGTTGAATTGTTGGTATTGGAACAATCAGAATTAAAATGTATGGTGGTAGTGTTAGGACTTTAAATGATGTTAGACTTGTCCCAGATTTGAAGAAAGGTCTTGTTTCTCTTGGGACTCTCTACTCACAAGGTTATAGCTATTCCGTTGAATGTAGAGTTTTAAGAGCTTATAAGGAAGCTTATATGATGATTAAGGGAAAGTTGCATAATTACCTCTATTTTCTGCAAGGTAGCACAGTTATTAGTACTACTACAATCTCATCTTGTTCAGATCTAGATTTTGAGATCACTAATTCAGAGCATTTGCATTAGGGTCTGATGGTATGCAATTTGGTAAGAGTCATTTGAATAGGTTATGTGAGAAGAACGAGATAGTGAGACACCGCACTACTTGGAATATGCCACAACAATTGTTAGTTAGTATGAATTCAACTCTCTTAGAGAAAGCTTGTTGTTTGTTTTTAAGTTTAGTTTTTCAACCTGCTATTTGGTTAGATCTCCATCAATAGTATTTAGATTGAAGACTTTATTTGAGGTATGACTTGGTTCCTCTGTTGGTTTTGTTTTGAGATTATTTGGTTGTTCTGCATGTGTCACGCCCCGAAGCCGGGGCCAGTGACGTGAAGGCTCGATTAGGAGTAATAATCAAAATTCAAAAGTAAAGTATTAAGTAAATTCCTAAACAAGCCTCCGTGTTGTTGAAAATATATTACAAGGAAGAGGTTAGAACTCACTCAGGGTTTCACCCACAGGATATGCAGCAGTGTACATACATGATCGTGTAAATAACATTACAGACATCAACCACAGTCTAGAAATCTAAATATTTAGAGTTTACAGGAGTTACAATCCTTATGTTTGTACACAGGGAGGATGAACACAATCTTCTTCTAACCGGACGGTAGCAATCTAACTCAGCTACTCCGCACTGCTTCTAGAGTCGCCTAAGAGGGGTTTAATATTTATAAAAGAATAAAATTGTGAGCGAAATGCCCAGTAGGATATATTTTGAAATAACTTTATAAACAAGTAAATAAATGTATGAGTAAATAAATAAATGAATAATCAATGAAATAAATATAGACATTCAGTTCCAACACAGCAGCCGGAACCTCACATCCTTTTTCTGAAAGGAAATATAACTGAAAAATCTCCGTAACAGGCATCAGTAAGTAATTTATACTATGATAAATTACTTACACAACCACAAGCACAAGCCTATCACCCTCGGGCCGGGTTTCGGGTTCTGCCCCCAAGGATGCACTTTTCACATCTTATCTAGGCCATCAGCCGGTTTACCGATTCGCAAGATCTCTTGTCTTAAGAAATCATTCATTAAATGTTATGAAACAGTTCATTATAATTCCAATAGCTAAAATCAAGCTATTGTTTTTAAACATGCTTTTCTTTCGCAAACATGCCCTTTCTTTAAAACATTTACAAGGCCAAAACTCTTTTAAAATCAGGCTGCTATAGAAAGTGATAAGGAATCCTACCTCTCAAATACCAAACTTGTGGCTAGCGTTACTCTATTCCGGTTTTCGCTTCCTCAAGCCCCTCAATCCGAGTCCTCAGCTAGCACCGATACAAAACATCACTTTAGGTTCCAATTCTTATTCCTAAAGCAATTAAATCTCAATTATATCCTTTGATTTCCTATTAGTGTGCCATAATTCAATTACCGGTTTCACAAACCATTTCATGTTTCAAATCATCATTCCAAGGGTTTTTAAATCTCAAAACATGGATTAAAGATGCTAATCCATTTACTCTAGGTCCCCAAATGAAGTTAATTTGGGTTCTTCTCAAAAACTGATGTCAAAACAACATTTTCAAGCAGCACAGGGTCAAACCCCGTGTAGACCAGTCGACTGGTGATAGAGCAGTGCAACGCCACCGCTCGACCGGTGGTGTACAATTCGGTCGACCGCACATGTTAACCTGATGGTATGCAATCCGGTCGACCTACGGTGGAGAACAGCAGGGTGAGAAAAACTCACCAAATCAGTTCAAAAACCTGTAATTTCAATTCTAATTCTAAATATCTCAAGGGAAAACAACCAAATCAGGGTTCTAGTTACTAAATTAAGTCCATAGAACCCAAGATTTCCAATTTCTACCATGATTTTACTCAAAATCCATGAAAATATGTTTTGATCCAAAAATAGGTTTTCAAATACACAAATCCGAGATTCAAGAGAGAGTTTTTCAGAAATCTTACCTCAAATCCTTCTCTTGATGTTGAAAACTTCTTTAAATCCTTTCTTGATTTGAGATACGGTTGATTTGAGACAAAAATGGAAGAGAGAGAAAGAGAGAGTGAGGGAACGAGAGTGAGAGAGGGAGAGAGTGAAGATGCATGACAGGGAAAAAGAAAAGAGAAAAGAAGGAAAGGAAAAAAGAAAAGAAAAAGAAAATGGACAGGTGTCAAAATATTTAAAGACAGTCCAAGAAATATGTCTACACACACTTCTGGGGTACAAATGTAAATATTGAGAATATTTAAATACCTTGAAATTATTTAAATTTACTCGTTAAAAACATTTAATAAACAATAATTAATTATTTAAACTAGATTAATCACACTAATAAATCTTAATTACCTTAATGAATCTCACTTAATTCTTCGGGGTATTACAATATGTGCTCATGTGAATGATGGTAACCTTGAGTGAAAGTAAAAAACATGATTATTTTTAGGATTTGAGTTTGGAGTGAACGACCATTGGTTGTGGTTTGTTGGGCCAAATCATCAGGATTGGTAATTAGCATAGTTAATGATTTTGATAAATATTTCATTCTATTTGAAGTAAGGAAGTCGATTGTTGTAGATGAAGATCTCAATATTCATAAGCAAGTGGAGCTTAACAAGTTAGTTAGTTTGCATTAGTTGCAACATGTGCGGTGATCAAGTTGGTTGCCAGTTAGATATTTAGGTGTCGTTGGACTTATTTGGTATTACAAATTGTGATTAACCCTGCCGGTTTTAGAGGAGACGGTGAAAAAGTTTCATTATTTTAGCTTTGACTTAATTTTTGCCAAGGTGGAGATTGTTGGGCGTGTGGCTTTTAATTAAGCCCATGATTGTTGATGAGTCCAAGTCGCATATCTTGACTAACATTAGCTCTACGATCACTTTTGGTAGAGATGCAAGAACAGGCCCGCCCGGTTCGTTCTCCTTAGGCCCATGCGGGCCGCGGGCCGGGCCGGCCCGTATAAAAATGACCTCGGCCCAGCCCACACCACGGGCTAATTTTACGTAGGCCAGGCTAGGCCGTGCCGCGGGCCAGGATGGGCCGTGCCATGGGCCTTGAATGGGCTGGCCCACTCAAGGCCCATCTTGCCTGATCATGAGTTTAGATGGGTCAGCCCATATAAGCATGTAATTTTGAATTTTTTTATTTTTGAATTTTTAAACAAGTTAACAAATATATAAGTTAGAATAGTCAATAGAAATATGAAAAGAGATATTTTATTTACGATTAACTCATTCAATTAAACCTTTCTAAGGAAAACCTAGTGGAACAAAACCTTTATAAGAAAAAAAGAGTACAGTCATGATAATTATACATAAGATGTTTACAAAATTACTAAAAAAAAGAGAAAACATGAAGATATTATGGGCTTAGATGGACTTGGCTAGGCTGGCCCATCACGGGCCTAAATGGGCCAGCCCAGCTAGGGCCTAGCCAGGCCCAAGCCCGACCTGGGCCATGATTTTTTATGGGCAGTGCCGGGTCGGCACATGAGCCGATATATGTTGGCCCAACCCAACCCACTAATATTTATGGACTGGGCTGTGCCTTGAACAGTGACGCGTTGTGCCGGTCCAGCTCGTCACTGTGTCAGGATGGGCCTGGGCCAACATTTCTAACTTTTGGGAGCATACATATATGTATATATATGTGTATATATATGCTACAACATGAAGAATGTGCGATATAGAGCAGCCGCATGAGTGTTTTTCATATTGATACATATTCTCTTTTGTTTTTTTGGGTGAGATTTGATATTTTTTTTAGTATTTGGTGTTCTTGTTTTTGGCTTTAGAGATGTTAAGTGTATTTGAAATTTAGGTAGTGAAAGGTATTTAACAGATTTTTGTCATCTCTTTTTGATTTATAGTGGAATCTTTTCGTCATATATACCCGTTGACGTAAATTAAAAGTCAAACAACGTTAAATACTTGTATGTTTTAGATTTTTCTGTTATAATTTGATGTTTGGTATAATAACTATTTAGATGTTTATTTCGAAACTCAATGTACATATATTCCCTTTTGTGTTTCATTGCAGCTTATTAGCGAAACCTGTTATTTATTAGAATAATGATTTTCTCATTTATTAATTTGTATTGCTATTTTTTTTTACTTGTATCAATATTGGTGTTTGCATTACCTTTGATACATTATATTATCTATCCACATAAACTAAGAGACAATTAATTTTTTTTTATTTAGAGGCGTTTGTTGGGTTTTTTTTTTTCCTTCAACTTTTCTTTCTATCTTTTTATTTTTAAACTATCTCATTCTCTTCTTTTTTTTCCTACCCTTTTCACATTCTTATTTTTTCCGCCTTGCTATACATTATGGTGATCAATTTTAGGAGAAAGAGAAAAATAAGTCAAGACTTGAGATGAATTAAAATTAATAGGCCAATAGTTTACATAAGTTAATAAATATGCCAAATTACTATTTTCGTCCATAATTAGTCTGGTTATGAATCATAACTTAACAAGTTATTATACATAATTGTCCATAATTTGTCTGGTTATAAACTATAACTTGACAAGTTTATTCATAATTTATCTGGTTATGAACTATAACTTAACAAGTTATGACCTATTAATTTCTATAACTAAAAATTGGCCTATATACTTTCTTAAGCTTTTCATATTGGCATATTTTCTACTATTTCTCATCAATTTTTTAGGGGATCCCCGTGTTTCGTTGATTTTTTTTTGTTTTTTTACTTTCTTTCTTTTTTATTTTTAAACTATCATTTTTTTCCTCTTTTCTTTCTTTCCTTGTCTACCTTTTTTTATATTTTTTTCTTTTTCTTTTTTCTATTACACTTTTTTTTTCTTTCTCTAAATTTGCTGTCATAAATATCCATTCTCTCTTTAAAAGAGTATAGGTTTCTTGGTGGTGGGGGTTTCGTTGCCCCTTTATTTCTTTTTTCTTGGTGGTGGGGGTTTCGTTGCCCCTTTATTTCTTTTAAGTTTTTTTTTTTTCCTTTTCTTCTTTTTCCTCTCTTATCTTTTTTTATTTCTTTTAACTTTTAATTTGTATATATTTTCAAATCTATACCCTTAAAATAATTTTTTACGGTTATTTAAAATATTATTTCTTTTTAATTATTTTGTTAAATTAATTTATTGTTAAATGTATTCCTACATTAACATCTTTTATCTGTAACCCTCAAATATTACAATTTCAGTTGTGAAACATTTCGCACAAGTTTTTTTCTTCTTTTTCTCTTTGTCTTTTGCTTTAAATTTTTTTACCACTTTATTATTATTATTTTTATGACGTATATAACTGTTATTTTAAATGAGTTCGTGCACATTTCTCATTAATTATTATTCCAAAAAAGAAAAAAATACAAACACACGTGCGCAACTATGGAAAAAAGAAATGGTCTTGTCGTTGGCGTTTTCCATCTCCGGCAAAAGAATAAAAATGTCAACGACTTTATATTTTCGGTGGGAACCGCAAATTCCTACTTGTCAATAACACATTCGAAAGTACAAAAAACACACTTTTCCCTCCTTACACCCTCTTCTTCTTCTTCTTCTCTCTCTGTGTCTTCCTTCGTAAGAAAAACAACAACAAACCCAGACTCCCTCTCTCTCTCTCTCTAACAGCTCGGTGGTCCGTACAGTCTTCTCCAATGGCGGCGTCTGAGTTTTTTCTCATGTCCGTACTCTTAGCCCTAACATTCACCGCAATCGAAGCAGAGCTGCCGCTCCCAAACGACGGCGTTTCGTCGGATTCCGGCGTCTCTGGTGAACTCGAGCTTCTCGACTCCAAATTCGCTTCCCTAGGTGATTTCTCAAATCTTTTTTCTTTTGTTTTCCTTTTTGCGTCATTGATTGATTAATTCGTTGGAAAAAAAGGAAATGAAATGCAGAGTTTTTCTTTTTGCTTTCTTTTGATGGAAAATTTCTGACCTTTTTTTGTTCGAGAACGAAGCATTGATGCAAAAGATGGTTCAAGAGAAATTGGAAATCGTTGCGTCGTTACAGAGCGAGATAGAGTTGCTTCAGGTGAGGAATCATTTTGTATTTCTCTTCTCTTGGTGCTTTTCTGATTTTTTGCTGTTTTCAATGCTGATTTTCTGATATTAGGAAAGG
>NW_010357324.1:99298-120419 GCF_000414095.1 Morus notabilis
AACTCTTTCCATTATTATTCACTGCACAAATGAAAAATGCTGGTTTTCTCTTGATTGAACCATTCAATCCACAAGCTATTATTTAGTTTTAAAGAAAGTCTTCTTATTAGCAGGCAAAAGGCTCATCTGGTTCATAGGTTTGATCAAAAAGTTTAAACAGAATTTCAATTTTTTGTTTTTTTTATAAGAGAAAACAATGTAGCAAAAGGTTTGAACTTTTCAAACCCGTGATACAACATAATATGTTCTTCTCATTCTTGTCAGTGTTTTCTTCTCTTGTTTTGGGGATAAGAAACAGAACTAATTAAATTTCAAAGTTGAAACTTGAAAGACGTATATTAAAAGAGCTGAAGACTTGATATCCTCGTAAGAATTAGAACAAGGAATATTCTACTGCGTCCGGATTGAAATTCTCAGCATTGATGCTGAGATTGATTATGAGGGTAAAATGAAGGATCATAGTTGTCAAAGTGATGATAAAGTGTAATGAATCTACAAACAGAATTTTTACGAAATTAATGAAAGGCATGTGTGAGGAGTAATAATATACTCGTAAATTTAAAATGTTAGAAGTGACTGTAAAACGACTTGAAGGTTCCGGTATTAGTGTTGCGAATTAACCCGGCACTATAGAACGACCGTTACAACGAAAACCAGAAAACTGCAGAAACTGAAAAAACTAATGCCCCTTAATATTCCTCAAGCTCATTACGACCACAGAAAAGGGAATGCCCTTCCTGCTTCTTTTTGTAAGCGTCGTTTGGTTCACGCGTTCGAGTCAGTAATTCTAATTCATTGGCGGGAACTTTGTGAGAGTAGAAATTTTTGAATTCAAATTCTTTATGAGATGAAAAGTAATATAGTACAATCAAAATCATGGGTTCAAGTATAGGAATCAAACAGGGCCTAAAGATTTCTACAAGTGATCATTCTTTTCAGTGACCAACTGGTGTGTACATAATGTTTGTGGGAAATTTTATTAGTTTTGATTGTCTCTTGGTGAAAGTTGATCATACAAGAACATATAAAATTCATTCATGCAGAACAACCGGGCTAGAATCATGCCTCTTTTAACCTTTTGTCTTTTGCTTATGAATGTTGTAGGAATCTTTGGACGGCAAGGAGGGCGTGAGTAAGTCAGATAGGCAAGCTGGTGAACTTGAGAAGCAAGTTAGTTGTTTGTGAACTGTCTTTTATTATTTCATCTTTTTCGCGCATTATTAATACTAGTTATGAGGGTTTTCTGTTCATGGCAGGTTGAGAGATTAAGGAAGGACATAGAGATGCAAAATAAGAAAAAAGATGGATTAGGAGCCCGGGCGAGCATAGCAGAGAACAAAATCCAGAAACTGAATTCAAAACTACAAAAAGTAATGGTTGCTCTTGGCTTTGTCAAAGCCTTTATCAATGGTTCTATATATGTGTGTGTGTGTGTGTGTGTGTGTGTGTTTGTGTTAATCGACCAGCTTCTAGAGTGCCAAGTCTAGTTGCAATTATTCTCATTTTCTACAAGTAAATCGCAAAAAGGAGTTTAGCCGAAAGCTATTTGGTTACGTATTCTTTGTTGTTTTTTTCCCCCCCTTTCCAGCTTCATAATGTTAATTATGAACAAGAGAACAGAATTCGCAAAACTGAGCATCTTCTTCAAGTGGCAGAGGTATTCTTTCACTATATTTCTTCCTCTTCAATTTTTCATATTGCTAGTTCAACATTAATTTTGCGTAAACATCAGGAAGAACTAATGATGGCAGAAGTGGAAACTGATTTAATATCTGAAGGGTTGAACAAGGTAAGGATGTTCTGATTCTATGCATTCCTATGACTTTTTGTTACTGGTGAAATCTACTTCTTATTGCCCGCCTCTTTTCCTTCGAGGAGTTGAGCATTTATTCCTTAAGAGAAGGGCCGTGTGGTCTTATTCTTTGTCAAACATTGTAAAGTTCTCTCTGTCTCTCTTGATAACCATGGTGTCCGAGACTTTTCTCGGACTAATCTACGGGATCCATGCAATGTGCCCCCTTTTCTTGATCTCATATCTTGAAATTGGTTTCTTCAAAAATGGCGGTGAAGGTACATCCATAGATTTTACATTTGTTTTACAAAATGGAAAATCATTTTACACCAAAGTAGTTAACAGCAGTGTCTTTAAAAAAAGAAAAAATAGAAATTAAAAAAGAGCATTTAGTATTGAAAAGGTAAAACTAAGTAGAGGTGGAATTCAGGAAGTGATACTTCCTAACCTACTTCGTGTTCTTGTACCCATTTCACTTAATTATGCTTTATTTACAACACTTAAGCAAAAACTCTTTATATTCCTACTAATGTCCCGAATGCTTGATAATTAGGCCCATATAGAGTGGCTTCCAGATTGGCTTTCGGTTCATTTAGACCATATTCAGGTAAGACTTTTACATGCTTATTGCTTATTGTAAGAAAAGAGGAAAATTCTTGTGATAACTGTTAAGACTTTTACGTGCAGTTGTACATGGTGTCTTCCTGGAACGAGTCTTGGGGACCAGCCATGGATCTGTCACTTCAAAAGGTACATGTTTCTTATTAATTTAATTTATTAATTGATTAGCCAACGAAAAGGATGAATTGCTGGGAGGGTTGACAGGCTGTATTACAACTGAATAATTATTATTTAGTTACAAATACTGCTGTGCTTCAATTTTTTTTTTTTTTTTCCTTTTCTACCGTCTTCTCGTCTTATGTTTCTCAGGCATTAGAAAAGAAAGCTCAATTTATGGATTGGGTTAAGCTACAAACTGAGATGATTACAGTGGTATGGTTTATACTTTAGAGTGTTTGATGCATCACTTTAAAGTGTCCTCTCTTTCCCTTTCTCCCCCTTAAATAAGAAGCTGACATTTTATTGACGGAAAAGAGATTAAGACAAGAAGTTTAATGCAAAGAGAAAAAACTGCAAGAAGCACGAAGTAAATGCACCTATCTTGAGAAAGAAGGGAAAAAAAAAAAAAGAAGAGACTCACAAAGTGGTTTAAAAAAAAAGAAAAGAAAAGAAAAACCTCAGAGTTCTCTTTAATCAACTTATCCAAGTTTCTGTGAGGCACCAAATCCATAAGATCACTTCTCTTCTACTTGAAAATCAAATAAAGTTTCCAAGTAGCATAGGCCGCGAATCGCTGTGGAGCTGGCCAATGAAAACCTGCTTCAAGACCGGCTTTAACAATAATCATCAGCTATTTTACCAATGTAACAATCAATTACCAGGGCTTTCGTTCCCTGCTCTCCATGTGATTCCCTAGAGAGTGAAAGCTTAACAAATGACTTCTGTCTGAATCATGTCACTAGTGTTAACCTTGCCTCAGTTAACAACTTTCCTGTGAAGAGAAACCTAACGTACCTGACATTGCATGAACACAATTTTGTCTTTTCATCTGGTTTTCCTTTTTTTTTTCCTCCCCTTTTTCCAATATAACAAATAATTGGCTAATGTTCTAGTCTTAGGAAAAAGAAAATGAATTTGCTAATGTTCTAGTTGCATCATTTTCTTACTTCTAGAATCATCACTTGTTATTTGAAGGACTGGATACCAATATTGAAGGAACAATGGTCGGCATTTCTAACCTTTCTTAAACCGCTTGTTCAATCATTGACAAGAAAAATTGCTCATCTGTACCATGAATCCAAGAGTTCAATAGCACCATACGCTTTCAAAGTGCTAAAAGACCTATGTTCCTACGCCCAGGCAAGTGCATGCGTTTGTTAACTTAGATGGTGGAAAGAATTAGCTAGTCTGTTTCCCTTGGGTGTCATTTATTTTTGTTGTTTGAAGAGCCTCTTGTGTTTAATATGTTTTCTTTTCCTCAATTTTCAATGCAATGATTGATCTACTGTATTATAGTTGCATGATTTTCTCTTGTTATTTGAAGGACTGGATCCCGATTTTGAAGGAACAGTGGTCCACATTTATGTCTTCTCTTCAACCGCGTCTCCAGATACTAGCCCCAACTATTGTTGATGTGTACCATGCATCAAAAAGCTTTATGGCACATGTGTTCAAGGTTCTAGAAAACCTATTTTCTTACACTCAAGTAAGTGCAAATGAGGTTGATTTTTATAATTTGAAGGCAGCTTTCTGTTGGTGAACTGGTTGGTCTTCCTTCTGATTTTGTTGCTTTTTGTTGTGCCAGGAAGCTAAGAAGTTTGTCGAGGCGTACATGCCTCGAATTGCAGTAGTAACAAGATCTTGTTTCGATAAAGCGTTCTTCGTCTTGAAGTGGTATATCGTAAACCTATTCCGCGCATGTTGGAAGTTCATAACAGTTTCAACTTTGTTCCATCATCAGGTATCAATTGCATTTTTACTCTTTTCCCCCTTTTCTGGACAGAGTTCTGTATGTAATATTTTTATCTGGACATGGATATATCACAAGTCTGTTCGCTTGTTCGGACTAAAACCTTGGTTTTGCATTGATCTATACTCTCCTAATATAGTTTCTATTGTATTGTGAAGCAAAAAGATAATTCACTTGTTGGGTTAGGTAGCATTTTTTATCCAATGGGCTAAAAAGTCCACAAGAAAGAATGAAACTCGAACTTTGGAAATTTTCATTTCGAGTTGTTTTTGGTTAATCTAGATTTATAACTATGTTATTAAGCTTTTACTATCTTTTTAATGTGGTAAGGTCCAAGGAATGCTAAAAAATATTGCGGTCGTACGGCCAGTGGCAAACATGGGGATTGTTTGGTTTGTGGTATGTGCTTCTGAGTTATGTGTTGTAGCATCAACTTCTCTAACAAAGTTTGACTTCATATATTTCATTTCCTATTCGATAAATAAGCCGACTTAATTCTCCTTCACACATACAGGCCACTGCTTTTTTGGGCTTGCCTGCTCTTTTTCTGTTTACATTGTGCTCAGCTGTTTTCAGGTGAGTTTTATTTCACATTAGTAGCTATTTCATTTGAATAAATTTCCATTTTCCAAGGATAGTTACTTTTGAGATTCATCAGTTCTAGTTAAAAAGATCACCTATTTGATGCAGGAGGACGAAGAAGCATATTCGGAGTTCGAATACAAACCACACGCGTCGTAGGTCCAAACAGGCTCATCCTGATAAGTGAGATGTAAAAGTTATTTGCATGCTTTGCCTGTATCTCCATTGCATCTTATTGAAATTTTACATTAAGCTTATGAGCTAACTTTCATATATTTAAGTCCCATTTATTTCGCTGATTCGAGTTTAGAATTTGAGTTTTTTTACAGTAAAAAGCTATCACAAACAATCACATCTAACTTTTTTACTACAGTAAAAAGCTCACATAAAGTCATATCTCAACTCGAATTAAAAACTCGAATCAGCGAACTAAACGGGTTTTAACTCTCATTTCACTCTGTCACGTTTATCAAAGAATGACTTTGATTATCAAATGATTGAATAACGGGAGCAATTAACTTACGATGCTTTAGTTTGACATTCATCAAAAGTATCTAATGAATTGTGAGTTCAATACATCATGTTTGTAGAAAGACGGGTATTCCTTGCTCATTATGAGGCATTCACTTGTCCACTTGCAATTTAGACAGAAATTCTTGACCAGCCTAGGAAGCTTTCATTTATTTTCATATCTTTATATTCCCCCTGTAGCGTGCTGATTTCACTTTCTCACGTTTATGGTTTTAATTGCAGTTTAGACAGAAAATCTCAACCAGCCCAAGGAAAAAAATTTTGCTCGAAACCTGAGAGGAAAGGTTTTGTTTAGAAAGCTGGGTGGCAGAAGTAAACAGGACTTTCTACATGAAGCAAATTTTAGGTGTATGCTGGCATTATCAATTGACTAGGAAATGAATAAAAGATTTGGGCAAGACAACCGGGAAGATATATATATATATATATATATATATATTTCTTTATCCTGTGGCTGCTTCATTATCCATCCAAGCTTCTCATGATTTCTGTTACATATTTGTGCATTGATTCCCTATCTTCGAGGAATCCTGTCTTGTATCTCATTATGATTAAGCAGGGAAAGTACAACCAAAGCATTCCATACATGTTACAACATAGAAGATTGTTGCTAAAAGTAAAATGTCTAATAATTGGTATTATTTCATTAGTTATTTTCTGTTCTCATTTTTATTAGTTACCGGTCAAAAAGACAAAAACAAACACGTGATTCATTTAAAATAATAATTATATAAATTATTTTTAAAAAAAAGAGAGAATAAAAAAAGGACAAGGGGAAAAATATCTAAAGTAAAAAGTAGAGAAAAAAAAAACCAAAAAGGTTTTTTTTTTTTTTTTTTTTTTTTTTTTTTTTTTTTTAAGGACTCTTTCCTTGATGAAGGGAAAAATCCCTTGCAAAAAGTTTTCTACATGCCTCATATGCGAAACGTTAAGTAAATATTAAAAGAAGGAAATTATTCTCCCTTAGTTATGTAGTGAAGGTAAAGATAAAGATTATTTTATTTTTATTATTATGGTTAATCATCTAAATCATAATATTGTTATAGTATTTTTCTTATAATAATTTATTTAATTTTTTTATTATAATATTTTTTTCTCACATACACAATTTAAATTCTTAATTTAAATTGTGAAACAAACATACTCTAGTTATTTGATTCGCCTTTCGTTTTATATCAAGGTGTTGGCGATTGGGTTGATCAATGTTGTTCCAATATGTTGTTGTCGTTGATTTTTTTTAGTTTTTTTTTTTTTTATTTCTTTCTTTTTCTTTTTTTGAAGGGGGTTTTTTTTTTTTTTTTTTTTTTTTTCTTTTTTTGAAAGGAGTTTTTTTTTTTTTTTTTTTCGTATTATGTTGCAATTGGGGTTACGACGTTACGTTTTGGATTTGAGTTTCTGGGGAATGCGGATTTGACTTTTGTTTCTTTAACTGGAAGGGTTTGACGTTTTTTTAATGGTTGGAAATTTTGGCCTTTTGAAATTTGCCTTTATTAGCACATCATAAGCGGTAAAATTTTTATCAATCAGGCCAAATTGTTGTCTACCGGGAGGAAACAAGTGTAATCACTACACAATATTGATAGAATATTCTTCTTTATATCCCTCCATAAAGATATCCAACTAATTACAAACATAACTATTCTGTTTTTCTTTTTATGAATAATACAAATATTGTCTTCTTTCCTTCGCGAATTCGAGTTTTTAATTGGAGTTTAAATTTTTAACTATAATAAAAAAAATTAAATGTAATATTTTTTAAGAGATTTTAACTGTAAAAATTTAATATTAAAAATTTAAATAAGTAAAATGAACGAGATCAAACTATTCGTTCTATTCTGCCTAACACATCATACAAGTGCTCAAATATAAAACGTTCTTTCCCTCTATTCCAAAAAAACAAAAAAAAAACCTCTCCTATAAAAAAAAAAAGAAAAAAAAGACTCTACTTTCGCATTTTTGCGTGAAAAAAATAGATCTTTTAAAATTGTTACTTTTTTCATAAAAAAAATTGTTGCACTTTTTTTACTAACATAATTTTGTAATTGAAGAAGCTTTTTTTTAGAACAATTTTTTTTTTTTTTGGTCTTTCTCTAAAGAATTTTTTAAAATTCAATTAAAATCAATCAAATTAAAATTTAATATAAAATAAACATTTTTTTATATAGATTTAACTGTTAAAAATTTATTTGTATTGATAATTTATTTTTTTTCAGTACCTAAAACTCCTTTTTCTCTAAAAAAACAATTATACAAAAACTCCTCGGAATCAGTCAGCTTTTGAACTAAAGTACTAAACTAATCACCCGATTTAAAAAGAAAAATAACGGCCCAAAATTAATGTCTTATAAGGTAATTTTAAGTTTTATTTATTTCACCGATTTAAATTTTTAATTTTAAATTTTTATAATAAAAAATTTTTAAAAAATATCACAATTAATTTTTTTTGTTACAGTAAAAAATTTTTAAAAAATATAACATCTTATCTCGAATTAAAAACTCAAATTTATAAAATAAACTAGACAAATGCGTATAATTTGCATATTATATGAGATCTGAGTTTTCAGTTTGAACTGCGCAACTCGTTGTTCATTTTATTCTCTCTCATTTTCTCTGATTCTGGCTGCGCTGCTAAGCCGAGGTAAAACTTTCTCTACTTTTTCTCCTTCCAATTTTCTCGGGAAAATTCTTTTTTCACCTTCTCTTCCCTTTTCTTTTCCTCGCAATTTTCATTTCCTTTTTTCTCAAGAAAAATAAAGGCCTTTCTTTCGAAGTGATCGCTTCAAACAATCACTTCCATAGTTTTGATCAGATCGAGCTTAACGCTCTCAATCGCAGAAAGAGCCTCAGGTTTTCAACCCTAGATTTTTGCTTCAATCTTATCATTTCCAAAGTTCTATGCTTCATTTCATTTTGGACCATTTGCGTTATTATCTGCTGATATATCCAAAATTATTCTGATTATATATATATATATATATGTATAATAATATTCAGTGGGAGTGTAATTGCGTCAAGATTTTCCTTCAATCTCTTCATTTACATCTGTTTATGGTTCATTTTTGACCATTTTCAATATCTGTATGTATGTATGTTTTTTTTTTTCTTTTGGATACTGAGATATCTGTATGTATGTGTGTGTGTGCGCTCGCGCGAGCGCGTGTGTGCAAATTTGTGTTTGTGTGTGTGTGTGTGTGTTTGTGTGTGTGTGTGTATTGTGTATATTTGTATATATAATGGAGTTCTTTTGGTGCTAGAGAAGATAGCCGTACGGTGCAATGGTGTTCTTTAGGAGTGTATCCGTGCTTTCCAAGCTTCGCTCTCGTATTGTAAGTTTCCATCAAAATCAACAGTCATTTGTATATATTATACGTGTGTGTATAACTGTAAACACATACATACATACGTATTATATGTATGTATGTATTTGTATAAGTAGAGAGAGATCTGACTCTTTCAATTGGAGTATCGATAGTTGTTTCTGATCAATGCGTGTTGCAGACCGAGCAGTCTAATTTCAAGAATACTGTCAGATGGCTTCAAGTCCAGAGCTCCTCAGATCTTGTAAGTTATTTTGATCATTCCAATAGCTAACAAGTATTATTTGATGCCAATTTTTTAGAGCTTTATTTTTTTATTTATTTGGGTTAATAAAGCGGAAGTAAGAAGGTTGGATTTGGATGTCTTGAAACTATGAGCCATTTAAGCATGTTTTTGTCCTGTACTACTTTTTTAGTGAGTGGTTATATAATAATGACATTTTGAAAATGGTGTTCCTTATTACAACTTACTTAAAGATTATATTTTGAGGTTTATAGTTGATTTCTGTATTTTTTTTTTGAGTTTGTTTATGACATCTTGAACTGTCGAGGGTGGTCTATAAATTAGGACTGTTTGTATGACATATTGTCCTGAAAAGCATGAAAAGATTTATACTTCCCAAGTGAGGAGTGAGTTATACATGGATATGTATGTATGTATGTATGCATGTATGTATTCATTCTAAGCTATTTATTATGTCCAATTTTCTTTTTCCATGTAGGATCTTCATTCTCAGCTCAAGGAATTGATTCCTGAACAACAGGTTCGTCTTACTACCCTTTACCATGTATATATCTTCGTTGGAGCAATTTGTTTTTAAATTGTTGTCTCCTACTCCATCTTTTTATTTTGACAACTGAATTCAATCTGCAAATTGAAATCCATTTGTTGTTTATACCTGTAAGTACTATTTGGTGCAAGATTATTGCAACATGTCTATGGGGTTGGGTTGGACCAGTGTGGTTGCTTTTTCAGTTTTGGGGTTTGTTTCTTGTTGTTTACTTGACTAAGTTTATTGGTTGGGTGGGTGAAGTGTTTTTTCAACTGACAAGACATTTACACACACACACACACACACACACATATTGCGATGAGACTGATTTGTTCAGAAGGGTTAGATTGTAAATTTTTACGTGCAACAGATTGTTCAAGGATATTTTTAGATCAAAGTTAATTAAGCATTTTATTGAGTTTCAAAATATTTGGAGTTCAGGGTTTTCTAAATTTTTTGTTTGGTAACAGGAACGTTTGAAGAAACTGAAGTCCGAACATGGAAAGGTTCAGTTGGGCAATATCACTGTTGATATGGTAAATATTATCTTTTGTTTTCATTTCTATTATTTGTGGCATTAGTGGATCATAGGCCTTTTACAAGCAAAAGAATTGTACAATTATGGGTTTTCTTTTCTTAATGATTTTGCTGTCTTGAACTAACATATCTCACTCTGTATTTACTTGGGAAGGTAATTGGTGGAATGAGAGGAATGACTGGACTGCTGTGGGAAACCTCATTACTTGACCCGGATGAGGTATACATTTAAAGGTCTTAGCCTTGTTATGGGTTAAAACTTAAGGCTTACAATTCCTCTTTGTGTATGTGTGTTTGCTTCTTTAGGGCATCCGTTTTAGGAATCTTTCAATTCCAGAGTGCCAAAAGGTATTACCAGCTGCTAAGCCTGATGGAGAACCTTTGCCTGAGGGTCTTCTCTGGCTCCTCCTAACGGGAAAGGTATTTCTCCCTCTGCTTTAGTTACAAGATATTTGAATAGTATAGTCGGGAAAAAGAAATGGAAGAAGTCATTGTCCTGTTCATTTCTATTTGCAAACTTTAATGCTTATTGTGAAATTTCAACCTTGGATAAATTATGAGCTTATAATTCTCACGTTTACCGGCTTATTTTACTATATTTCTCTTTGCAAAGTTGTTTTCGTTCTAATTATGAAAAAAAAGAAATGGAAAAAACTTTTCCTCCTCTGCGCCTCAGGTACCAAGCAAAGAGCAAGTGGATGCATTGTCACAGGACTTGCGTGCTCGTGCAGTAGTTCCAGGTTACCGCTATATTTTTTTTCTTTTTTTTCCTGTATTTTTTTTTTTTTTTTTATTATACCTTTTCAGCATGATGTTTCAGTAACATATTCATCATTAACATAGAATGACTTAACTACTATTATAATGACGACATGAGGCTTGAGAGTATGACAAAGCAGTGTGCACGCTGCATCCAAGTTTTCTTTTTAGTGGTTTAGTTTCATTTACATTTAGTAGTTGTTGCTAGAAATTTTCTATGCTCAGAGAATGTATAGCTAGAAGTAATTCGTTTTCCCCTTTAAATAAAGTTTTCATTTCCTATACATGTATTCTAGTGTAGTCAGTCACAGATTCACACACGTGCTCATTTTAGTTAACTGGTGCTGTTTTTAAGTTGCTCCATCTGTTTATTCTATGAGCAGTAATGTGATTTTGTATCTCATTGATTTATCACTTTTGCAGACTATGTGTACAAGGCCATTGATACTCTACCTGTTACAGCTCATCCTATGACTCAGTTTGCATCTGGTGTTATGGCCCTCCAGGTTGGCAAATGGATGTGTTCTATAATTTGTTTATATGCTTATTTAATTTGATTGTACAGTTTGTTTGTTTATTTGTTTATTTGTTTTTTTGTTTTTTTGTTTTTTTTTTTTTGTGGCTTCCCTATTGGTTGTTATTGAATCTGAACTGGTTGGCTCTGTGCGTATTCATATTCCCATTTGCCCTTCTTTACTAGGCTAGTTCAAATTCATTGCTCTTGGAGCATATATATAGAAAATAAAAGATGATTATGAAGTTCCAAATATGTCCAGATTCTTTATAAGTCCACAGACATTTCATATTTCGGTTGTAAATAATAATTTACATTAGTCAAGGACTAGGCTAGCATCACATTGAAAAGGTTGTAATGTTTGTATTGTTTGGTCAGTTCTGTAGAGTTCCTACAAGTTGATGTAATTGACGCCTCTCTATTGCTTCTTGTATTATTCAGGTTCAGAGCGAATTTCAGAAGGCATATGAGAAGGGTATTTCAAAAGCAAAGTGAGCTTCTTTCACTGGTTGCACCTAGCCCAATCTTCTAAATAATCAATATGCACTCATTGTAACATTAATTGTTTTTTTAGGTACTGGGAACCTACATATGAGGACTCACTCAATTTGATTGCTCGAGTTCCACTTGTAGCTGCTTATGTTTATCGAAGGTCCGTAACAGTTTGCAGCTATTTAGCCTTGGTGGTTGTCTGTGAATATTGATAAGATTTTTATGCATCAGATTCTTTTTGGAATGTCTTTCACCATATTAAATTCCTCCCTTATTTTCTCTAGGATATACAAGGATGGCAAGATTATTCCCCTGGATGACTCTTTGGATTATGGTGGAAATTTTTCTCACATGTTGGGTTTTGATGATCCTAAAATGCTAGAGCTTATGAGGCTTTACGTAACAATCCACAGGTTAGTATTGACAACTCTTCTTAAGACTAAGAGTCTAAGACCATAATATGATATACCGAATGCTGTTACACTACTTTTAGTATTTGCGTGCTGACTTCAGAATGCTCACCCTTTACTTAAACGAATGATGTGATGAATAAAAAATCGTATCACTTTTCTTTCTTTCTTTTTTTTTTTTTTTTTTTGATAAGAAACAAGAGAATATTGTTAATGGACAATGGAAAGAAAAGTACAAAAGGGGACAAGGAGTCCACCAAAGCATAGCAAAACAAAAAAGAACTTGAAGGACAGGACTAATGAAGGACTATATCCCATCCTCTAAGTAAATCTGAAAAGGAAAAAGACTTGAAGTCTTTAACTAGAGATAACCACAATGCCAACTAGAGATAGCCACAATGCCGCATTAAATTTAATTCTATCCCACACTGCAATAACATCCCCATCTAAATCCTAAAAAATACAGTTATTTCTCTCTAACCAAATAGCCCAAGTGATGGAGAGTGTTGCTACATTTCAAAGCTTCATCCATCTGCTGTTGAAAGAGTAACCATTGAATAAATCCGCAATTGTTCTAGGAATCACCCAAGAAACTCCAAACTCTTTTAGAAGTCGATACCAAATGCATAGTGAAAAGGGACAATCAATGTAGGAAGATATGACCGAAAGTTTCACCATTTGATTTACATAGGACACACCAACCAGGAGAGAAAAAATCACATTGCATTAGTGCTCACATTTATATATATATGTGTTGCAGTGATCACGAAGGTGGGAATGTTAGTGCTCACACTGGACACGTAGTAAGTCGTCCTGTTCTACGCATTTTTATGTAGTGCCTCCATTTAATTGTACTTTATATTCATTGCATTCTGAGGTTTGCATGTTTTCATGTGTTCTTTGATGTTTTCTGGCTAAATACAGGTCGCTAGTGCACTTTCAGATCCTTATCTTTCATTTGCAGCTGCATTAAATGGTTTGGCTGGGCCGCTCCATGGTTTGGCTAATCAGGTATTGCATCTTCTCTTCTATATTTTCTTACCTATCTTTATATATACACATTGAAAGGGATTGGTACAGTTTATTAAGACTATTTTATTTTCTTGTATCTATAGGCTAACATGAGTAAATGTAACATCTTTGCTATGTTTATGTGCTGACTCCATCTTCATACTACTTTTTTCAGGAAGTTTTGCTTTGGATAAAATCTGTGGTTG
The DNA here is from genome assembly GCF_000414095.1 of Morus notabilis. Taxonomy (NCBI): domain Eukaryota; kingdom Viridiplantae; phylum Streptophyta; class Magnoliopsida; order Rosales; family Moraceae; genus Morus; species Morus notabilis. Next base: position 112,753 of record NW_010357324.1, read on the forward strand.
ATGAATGTGGAGAGAACATAACCAAAGAGCAGTTAAAAGATTATGTATGGAAGACATTGAATAGTGGGAAGGTAATGTTACCATTTTCATGTTACATTACATATTGACTGAATTGTTTGATTTCCTTACAGTATTTTGGTGAGTGTTGATGGCACTCTTGCTTGTGGATTTGGGTTGTGGTTTCCTTCTTGAATTAGGAAATTCCTTCTTGAATTGAGAAAATTCCTTCTTGAATTAGGAAAAGGAAAAAAAAAAAAAAAATCGGAGAAATCCATTCATGGCACTCTTTGCTTGTGGATTTGGGTTATGGTTTCCTCTCAGTGAAACGTCAGGAATATGTTACTGATTCCAGACTCTTAATATGCATTATTTTTCATGTTTTACAAGATTTGGGCTCAAGACCGGTCAAACCATGTCGACTGATTTTGATATTACCAAGCAGCTTTGTGTTTTGACCTTTTTTTTTCCTCCTCTCTCTCTCTCTTCCCTGAGGCTCTCTCTCTCTCTCTCTCTCTTTTCCCGGAGACTCCCTCTCTTTTTTCCCGGAGGGATGCTTTTATTGTTCTCACATATACTCCTATTCAATGTTTCTCAATTTATGTTGTGGTCTCTTTCTGATTAACTTTATTATTTGATCAGCATTACTCTAACAATGTTCTATTGCATGTCCTCTTTTCTTCCCCATCTAAATGCAGGTTGTTCCTGGATTTGGACACGGTGTTCTGCGAAAAACCGATCCAAGATACATGTGTCAGAGGGAGTTTGCGCTAAAGCACTTGCCCGATGATCCCCTGTTCCAACTGGTTATTCCTCATGCTTTATCATGGAAATTCGGCATATGACTGCACAGTATTCTCCTGTTGATTTTCTAATGAGCTAACATAGCTACTCTGGTGACAGGTTTCCAAACTTTACGAAGTCGTGCCTCCCATCCTAACAGAATTAGGCAAGGTAACAGGCTGATCTGACCCTATTCTTGGACAAAAAGAAGTCAAAATAAGAGTTGGGTAAATAAAGAAAGAAATAGTTGTTCGAGTTGCGTAAATAAAGAGAGAAATAGTTGTTCATCTCTGCAACTTCTATAAGTTAATAGCGTGGAAGATTATTAGCTTTTAAAGCCGCGCGCACAGATTAGGATTTTTGTACCATCTCTGAATTCCCTTTCCAAACCAATGATATTAAGCTGACTGTACTCGAGAAATTGCTATGTTTGTAGGTCAAGAACCCCTGGCCCAATGTTGATGCTCACAGCGGCGTTCTGTTGAACTATTTTGGATTAACTGAAGCAAGGTGTGATACTTCATTCTCATCTAAACTTTTGTCACTGGTAATGATTTCCAGTGTATCTAAGCTATTATTAATCATAATCTTCAAAAATCAAATTTATTCAGGTACTTCACCGTTCTTTTCGGCGTATCAAGGAGTATCGGAATTTGCTCTCAGGTTCGCACGTCTCTCTCTACATTCATGCATACGTACATGTGTTTGTGTTTTGTAAGAATTCTTGTAACTCTCCTTTTTTCTTCTTTTTTTTTCAGTTAATATGGGACCGAGCTCTTGGTCTTCCACTAGAGAGGCCTAAGAGTGTTACTATGGATTGGCTCGAGAATTACTGCAAGAAAGCAGCTTCGTCTTGAGAATCATTGAGGTGTTCGGTTGCATTTGTTTAATAATAATTGTTTTGGGAGCATGGCTTTTTTCGTAAAGGTTCAATTTGAGGCTGTGTAAAAAAAGACTTTTTTCTGCCATGGGCAAATTAACATGCCTTTTTTTTTTTTTTTGGCGATTTTGTATTAGTCATGCAGTGTTTAAACTGCGTACTACTAAGTTGGATTAACTAATAAGGCCATCTTTTTGGGAGACTTTAAAGCATGTACATTTATAAGGTCTCAATGAAGCCATTTTGATGTATCAGAATACAATAAAATGAGTTGATTTGAAATCACAACATGTGTTGCGTCATTTAGCTTGTTCTCTTGTTTTGGCCAAGTAACAGTAAGATATAAAAAATTTAGAGAAATTGTAATAAATAGGCTAACTTAAAAAACCTGTGGACGTAAATAGGCCATTTATTAATGATTAGAAATTTATGGGTTATTCTTAGTTTTAAATTGTTTATTTTTCAGTTTTACCCTTAGTTTTCATTTTTTCTTTTTTGTTTTTTATTTTCTCATTTTCTTCTTATCTTTCCCCCCTTCTCTTTCTCTCTCCCTGTTACACACTCTCTCTCTCTCTCTCCCTGTTACACTCTCTCTCTCTCCCTGTTACACACACACACTCTCTCTCTCTCTCTCTTTCTCCGGTTTCACTCCTCCCTGTTTCTCTCTTATGACGGCGGCGTTCGCATCCAACAAAAGAAAGATGTCGACGGAGTGCAGATCAACGCTTTGGAGAGAGAGAGAGAGCACGGCAGAAGAGGGAGAGAGTGGTGGAGGGGGGGAGAGAGAGAGCGTCGGAGGGAAAAGAGAGAGGCTGATAGTTTCGGTGAGAGAGTGAAGAGAAAGAGTGACAAGTATTAGAGTTTTGAGTGGAATTCTCATTTAAGGGTATTTTTAGAAGTTTATTATTTATAAATCTAGATTTACCTTAAATTGGCCTATTTATTAATTTTTCTAAAACTTTAGCCTATTAATTTTAATTCCTTCCAAATGTTGGCCTATTTCCCTCCATTAAATTTATAGGTTTGGTGCACGGATTGGAAATGATTATCACTTTTAACTTGGATTAGATAAGATATGGTACTATGATTTAGTATTAAATCTTGTTTTCTTTTAATATAAACTAAGAAATCATGATAATTAGTCTTAAAATATTTTTGAAGTTTATTTATCTCGTGTTTTTAAATGGATCATATATTCCGGTTGAGATAGGATTTATTTTGTTTTTAAATGGAAATGATTTAGTATTTGCCTTATTCGGTGCACCAAATGGATCATAGGTAAGCGAATGGCAAATGGAAATTGCAGATTTGCTTTTAAGGCTCTTTATATGTAACGAGATTTAAATAACAAAGTTGAAACTCTAGCAAAAATAATAATAATAATAATAATAATAATAATAATAATAATAATAATAATAATAATAATAATAATAGTAACAAAGTTGAAATATAGCAAAATTCTTGAAATATTATAAGAATAGAAATTTTTGATATTATTAAAATAATGATTATATAGTGTATGATAATGATTATATGTAATTTTTGCTATTTTATAAGATTTTAAAATTTTATTAAATTTAAATTCAAGGTATAAAAAATTCGGTTACTTGGGCTCTAAGAATGGACCCACTGAGAGAGAGAGTGAATTTGAGGTTCGTTCATTTTATCGATTTAATTTTAGAATTTGAGTTTTGTTACGGTAAAAAGTTCTCATAAACAGTCACATCTAACTTTTTTTAATTACAGTAAAAAACTCTTATATAAAAAGCTCTCACTCACATTTCAACTCGAATAAGCGAACTAAACGAGCATGTCACTTCTCTTAGGGTGAATTTAATAGATTCTTAGGCAACTAAACGGGCATGCCACTTCTCTTAGGGTAAATTTAATAGATTCTCAGGCAAACCTGTCACGCCTCGGAAGTCGGGATTTTGCCGCCAAAACAACCTGACTTGCTCTATAAAGTAAAAACCTTGCTGTTGTTCGCCTCCGTACGCGGCAATGGGAGGAGGCACGTGAACTCAAGTGAATCACAAGACTCGATTTTCTTCCAACGCATCTCGTCACCTCCACAAAGCCTCTCTCCAAGGTTTTTCGCCTTTCTTTCTTCTACTTTTTACTGTATATTTTTTTTTTTTTGGGTTGAACTCTCTTTGCGATTGATTTTCCGTTAATTGATCGGAAACCCTAGGTAAATAATGCTTTTTCGAACCCTCAATTCATTTCAATTTCAAGTTTTAATGTTTGTTCAGTTTAATATAGTATTGATTCCTCGAAAATTATTCATTTTCTCATAATTATTGTTGGCCAAACGGTGCATGATTGATGTACTTCTCATGGTGGAGGCGGGAAATTTTTTTAACAAGGCGTAGGCCCGTTAATTTTACGAATTCGAGTTTTATTACAGTAAAAAAACTTTCAGAAACAGACACATTTAATTTTTTTATTATAATAAAAAATTCTTATATAAAATTATATTTCAATTCAAATTAAAAATTTAGATGAGCGACCTATATATAAAAGAGATTATACGAGTCTACTATTCATTTTATGGTCGTCTTATACGCACCGTTTTTAGTGCACTTTTTTTAGTACTTTTCTCTTTTCTTCTCTTTTATTGTTTTTTTTTTCTTTTTTTAATCCTTTTTACTTTTTGTTTCTCTTATTGTGCTTTTTTTTTTTTTTTTTTTTTTCTCAGAGAGGATACGAGCCTCCTATTCATTTTATCGTTGTCCTATACGCACCGTTTTTGGTGCACTTTTTTTTTCTTTTTTTTTAAATACTTTTTCCTTTTCTTTTCTTTTATTGTTTTTTCTTTTTCTTTAATCCATGTTACTTTTTGTTTCTTTTATTTTGCGTTACTTTTTTTCCCTCTATTTGTATATACTACTCTCTCTTACCCTTAAAACTGCTTGGTTTTTTTTTTTTTTTTTTTCATCGTGTTTTACATTTTTTTTTATCCATCACACAATTTTGGTGCCTTTTTTTTTTTTACAATTTTTCTAACCATTTTTGCTCTTTCTTTTTTAGTGATTTTTATTATTTTTTTTCATTTTTTCTACAAATTGTTGTTCCTATTTTACGTTATGAAAATTTCAATAACAACTCAATAGATGCATCCGCACGTAGCTAAACTAGTGTTGAAGTAAAATTACAACGCAACGATATTTTCTAAACTTTAGGCCCGTTCACTTCGCTGATTCGAGTTTGTAATTCGAGTTGAGATGTGATTTTATGTAAGAGCTTTTTACTGTTGCAAAAAAGTTAGATGTGATTGTTTGTGAGAGCTTTTATTATCTTTTTTCATTCTTCTTCCGAATGAACTATGTTCATTTCACCGATTTGAGTTTTCAGTTTTAGGTTTCTACAGTAAAAAATTCTCAGAAAATGTCACATCTAACTTTTTCTGCTACAGTAAAAAGCTCTAAAAAAATGTCACATCTCAGTTCGAATTGAAAACTCGAATCCGCGAAGTGAACGAAGCTTATAATATAATTTAATTCATTTTTTAAAAAATTTAGAGTCCCAAACATATAAGCTTTCATAGTACTATAGTCGATTTTTAGTTTATTTGGGGTTTTAAGTTTGACATATGAGAATATTTTAAAGTCAAAAGTTGGGTATAACTGAAATTATTGAAAAGTTCTACCTTAATATTGCATTTTTCAGTTTTTCACAGGAGGCAAATAGTGAAAGAAAACTTACTTCTATGGTGGTTGATTTTTTTCTCCTGTTTTTGGTGAAATAGATAAGAGTAGGATTGCTAAATCGGAGCGCAATGTTGGCATGGGAGCTAAAGCTGCTAGAGTTCAGCGTAACAAGATGGTAAAATATTAGGCCCCATTAGTTTTGTTAGTTCGAATCATAATTCAAGTATTTGTTGTGGTATTTTTTATCACAAAAATTTAAATTCAATTTTTTATGCTATAATGAGCGCGTTTAGAACTCGTTCTAAAATGATTTTATTTTTTGTATGAAATGAAAATGAAAACGTTTTCAATCTCAGACATAAATTATTTTTAAAAATACGTTTGATAGTTTTATCAGGAGATTATTTTCAGTATAAAAAAATTCATTAATGTCTCTCTCTCTTTCTCTCTGCTCAAGAGAGTAGAAATGAAAATAAAAAATAAAAAACGACTAAAAATTGTTTTACATTTCTATCTCATTTTACACTAAACTAAAAAATCGTTTTCATTTTCATTTTTTGTCTTTATTACGCTAAACGCCGTTTTAAAAACGTTTTCATTTTTTCTTTATAAAAAAAAGTAAAAAATAAAAACGAAATTAATTCTAAATACGCCTAATATTTTTTCTCACATGTATTTATTTTTTTAACTCAAGTTTTCAATTCCAACAAGCGAACCGAACGAGACTGTATTTAAATTTTCTGTTTTAATTCTTCATTCAAGTCACTGCGATTTTTTTTTTTTTTAGTCATTCGGTTGTGGTACCTTCCACTTTGTAGTTGCGGGATCAGAAATGGGCTGCTCTTTTGAAAGAGAAAAGGGCCTCCAGTGGATCAACAGGCTCTCCCCGTGTCATTGTGAGTACTTTTCTTCTGTGATTATTTTTGAAGGAACCTTCTTTTGTTTTGTAATTAGTTTCAGTTAAACTGTTTCAGAATCTATTTATTGGAATGTCTTTAAACTTTCTCAATTTAAGTCATTCTTAAGATAACAGGTTCTTTTGGGGCTTTCTGCGGTTGTAGACCTTATTTTCACTTGCCCAAGATATTCTTTCATTGTTATCTTCTGAAGCTTCTTGGGTTTCGTCATCAACTGTCGCTTCTTCTGAATATAAGCTGCGAGCAACGGTAAGCGAGCCATGTTACAATAGTTTGTCGTTCCTAGTTTTACTTGGTAAAATATACATAAAAGGGTTCTCTTGTCTTATGTCGTTTGGTTTTTGGAAATACACTTTCGATAACAATGCAGTGGTGGCAAACTGGGCCTCTTTGTTATCTCCTGTTTTTTTTTTTCTTTTTTTTTTGTTTTCTTTATTGACATCCTCGGATTTGCAGTGTGTTGGAATATTTTTTTTAGTAAGAAGATGTTTTTTTTACTTCTTATGAATTGAAAGAAGAAAAATACTTAAAATGAACTAGGGGCAGGACTTTCTCCATTTTTTGAGTTGGGCAATTGTTGCCACACTGTAGTTGCAAAACAGAAGCTAAGTTTCATTTTATTTTATCGATTTGAGTTTTATTATAATAAAAAACTTTTAGAAAGTTACTTTTAATTTTTTTATTACAATAAAATGCTCTCACTATAAAATCACATCTCAATTCGAATTAAAAACTCGATTACTATTAGGACAGACTTCCCTTTCCTTTCAAATTATGACGTCGGTAATCGGTATTTGCTATTCATTTTATAGCTGCTAGGTGGTGATTCATGCTGATTCATAACTGTTAGGGTTTTTTTTTTAAGGATCTAACTATACTTTTATGCTTTAGGTATTGAAAGCTCCACATGGGGATATGCAATCATGCATTGAGATGGCAAAGGTATGAAGGTTCCACAGGAATTTTGTACATTTTTCCGTACTTTTTCTGGTTTCAGGAATTCTGATTCATACTGATTAGTATTGAAGCCCCTGCTGCTTGTCAATGATGGGAATGAAGCTCTGGTTTAGATTGTTGGTTTTTAACTTCCAATTTTACCGGTAAGACACTGTCTAGTATCACTTGTTATTTTTCCATCATTTCTTTTTGTATTTATTATTGGGGAAAAAAAATTGTTGAGTAGAGAGACTAGAGAGCGTTGGCATATTTCTGCTTATATTATTATTATTATTATTATTATTATTATGTTGATGGTGATTAGTGCTGAAATTTTGGACGGGCCGCCCGCGACCGCCCGAAAAGCCCGAGGATTTGCCCGAGCCCGAACCCGACCCGCCTGAGATTTTGGGGCCGCCCGCCCGAGCCCAAATTTCACCTTGAACGGGCCGCGGGCTTGTATTCGGCGGCCCGAGCCCGCCCGAATTGCCCGGATTTTTTAAA
>NW_010357324.1:122746-198204 GCF_000414095.1 Morus notabilis
GATTGAGAGAGATTGAGAGAAATTGAGAGAGATTGAGAGGGATTGAGAGAGTTTGAGTGAGAAAAATGTGTGAGAGATGGGGGTATTTATAGGGAAATTTTAGGGTTAAAAAATGATTTTTTAAAAAAAAAACGGGATAAAACGGCTAGTTTTTTTAAATTCGGGTTCGGGCAGTCGGGCAAACTCGGGCAGCTCAGGTTTTCGGGTAAAATTAAAAAAATTAGCCGTTTTCGGGCAAATCGGGCAATTCGGGCAGTTCGGGCAACTCAGGCAACTCGGGTTTTCGGGCCGAATTCGGGTAAAAATTCAAAAACCTAGCCGTTTTCGGGTATTCGGGTAATTCGGGCACCTTGGGCGGGTCGGGCAAGTCGGGCAGGCGGGAAAAATTCGGGCAAAATTCAAAAATTCGGGCTTCGGGTCGGGCAATTCGGGCACACCCAATTTTCGGGCAATTTTCGGGTCGGGCAGTTCGGGCTTGGTCGGAAAAATGCAAAAAAATCCCGGCGGACGGCGGTATACGGTGGTTAGACGGCGGCGGGCAAGGGGGGACATGTCAAATCCGGGCTGCCCGAGCCCGAACCCGAATTTCTTGCTTGGACGGGCGGGAATTGGGTCGGCCCGCCCGAGCCCGAAAAAATTCGGGCTTCGGGCGGCCCGCCGACCCGAAGTTCCAGCACTAATGGTGATGATGTTATTGTTAAGTAAGATGTTAAAACAACTCTAACCAGCCATGTTAGTTATTTCGTGTTTTAAATTAAAATACTTAATAATATAGTTCGAATTTAGTTTTTTTTCACTCCATATTAACTATTTTAGATAATTCATTTCACACTAATTAAATATAGCTAACAAGAAGTTGCTAGTTATTTAATTTTTATATTGTTTTATTGTTTCAAACTAAAATAAATGCAAAGGTTCTTTTAAAATTCAATAAAGCTATTTATATTTTTAAACTCAATAAATATTAATATAATCTATACTTAGTTAAAATATGAAGTATGGTCGGAGTGTTTCACTTAAAAATTATTAGTTAAAATAACTTTCTAACCATTTTAGTTAAAATTTAGAGATATCCTTACAAATGCTCTTAGTATTATGATTAGTATTCAATGGAATGCGTATCTTCAGCTTACTCTGAACTTAGTTATTCTTAAAGAGTTTCTTTTTGACATAAAACGATGTCCACTGAAGTGGAGGAGGAAAAAGAAGGGTGTATTGATCGTAGAGGCTATTTTGCACCAATGGTAAGAACTCTACTTTAGTAGTTAGATTAGTTTTTAAATGGTTTGCTCTAGAGTCTGAGTAGCTCAGTATAGCACATTGTAAATTTTTAATGCGGACGTGGAAGAATTTGATCGTTAAAAAAATTAATCTAATAGTTAAGGATAACAGTTTCTACTGACGACGAAATAAAAATACATGTTTTACCATAAATTTACGAAAAGAACAGGCTTTTATTTGGAGAAAAAGAAAAGAAATTGGATTCCCTCATTGGCGGCTCAAGAGTTACTGTGTGAGAGAAAAGAAAGGGATGCTTCTTCTCTGTTTTTTTTTTTTTTTTTTTTTTAAGGGCATAGCCCTTGTTTAAGTAGATGACTGATTTTTTTAAAATTAGGCCAATAATCGTTTTAATTAACTTAAAGATCTAAAAAGACAATGATTTTTCAGTCAAACAATGACAGATTGAAACCAATCAGTAATAGATTGATGTCACAAATCATATTGGGTGATCTGAGTTTCTATAGTGATTGTAGAGTATTGAATCCTAAATGTATTATGAGAGAAGAAAAAAGAAAGGTGTTCTTCTTACTCCTATGCTAAACTACCACTAATTTATGGCTTATCCGGGGCATCAAGGGGAGCGTAGAGCTTGCTACACAAATATGGTGTTAGGCAGTGAAAGTGATATGGAAAGTGGCAATTGCAGATTTGGTTTTGCCCTTTTCTTGTTTATCGTTAAATAACAATCTGACGTACAAAAAATAAAATTAAAAAAAAAAAAAAAAGGAGAAAGAGGGAAATAGACAAAGACTTGAGATGAATTAAAATTAATAGGTAAATAGTTTACATAAGTTAATAAATAGGTTAAATTACTGTTTTTGTCCATAACTTGTCTGGTTATGAACCATAACTTGACAAGTTATTGTTTATTTTTGTCCATAACTTGTTCGGTTATGAACCATAACTTGACAAATTTTTCCATAACTTATCTAGTTATGAACCTCTATAACTAAAAGTTGACATATATACTTTCTTAAGCTTTTCATATTAACATATTTTTTACTATTTCTGAAAAAAAAAAAAAAAAAAAAAAAGCTTTTGAAAAGTATGGGGATTTGGGAATGCTCTCTTCTCTTTGCTTTCTTGGGCTGTGAGAATGGACCCACAAAGCCAATACCCATGTGATGTTGTTTACATGTAAGCCCAACACCAAATTCAATCATTCAAGCTGATAATCTATCTGCTCGCCTTCAATATGATGCCGTTGCACAAAAAGTTCGTTTATTTTTTTCTGGAAAAACAAACAAAAGAATATTTTTGGGTTACATCCACCATTCTTGTACAATTTTTGGGATTCTATTGTTCATTTTATAGATGATCACTTGTATTTATACTATTTTTTTTTTTGGCATTATATCATTTAATAATCGTTTAGGCTTCAGAGTTTTTCAAGGTACATTTTATAACTTAGAAAAAATGAAGAATTTATTCTTAAAAGTTTATGAATTTAAATCTTTACTCTTATTCTTGATAAATACCCTTTCGTAAGTATAATTATTTAACTAAAAAGGTTATGAATTAAGAGTAAAAGATAAAAAAAAAACCCGTGAACTTTTAAGTGGTATTTGTCAAGGGTAAATTCTCCATTTTTGTATAGTTTTTTTGTTTAAGAGAGTTTCTTTGATTGTCTGTCCTATCAGTGGTCCAAGTTTTTGATCGGTGGACTGGTCAAAATCATATTAAATTGAATAGATATGCAAAATAAATAGATTTTAATATATATTTGACAGTTACAAAATAAAAGACTATTGGTAATTTATTTTTACAGAGACTACGAGAGAAAGTCTCTAATTTTAAGTCAGAATTATATTCGTAATTGATATATCTATTCCGTAGAACTTATTTTTTATTCAATCATACTCCCACAATTTAAATTGCTTCGTCATTTATTATGAGAATAATAATTTAGATTTAGATTTCACTTTTTCTATGCGTAGGATGTTAAACCTTTTGAAAGATAAAGTACAAAAATAATAAAAATTCACTTAGGACACGTTTGGTATAAGGATTGGAATCGGCGTGGTTTGGGTTTTTAGATTCAGAATCACGATTTATGGTAATTGGAACTTTTATTTAGGTGTATATAAGCATGATTCTAATTCTAACCAGAAATGTGATTCGAACTAGTGTTTAGTTGTCTTGTTTTCTAATTTTGAACCGTGACCAACACAAGAACCAACTTTTGGCCGTGTAAATCACGTTAGGTGTAATTAAAGAAATATAATTCGTTATATAATTAAAAAAATAAAATATTAGAAAAAAATTTTAACTCAAAATTATAATAAGTTAAAAGAGAAATAAATGCAAAAAATTATGCTAGTAGCCGAAAAGGAAGGCAAGTAACAGTCATTCAGGTTGAAAAGAGAAATTAGTTCACATGATATAAACGTACGTAACGAATGTCAAAAATTTTTTGAATATAATGGATACATGAATATGAAGTTGATAGAGATAATTTATATTCAAGTAATAGAGGTAGAATCCCATTATGCACTTTCAAACTTGTCTCTCACAGCTTCCCTGGTATTCCACCCACATTTCATGACCAATCTCTGTATGGCTAACACTACATGCTGTTACATCTGGTCCCTCAAGGATATTGCCATCATTTTGATCGTCATCAAATTCATCATCACTGTTTGAATCTATTTCACTTATCAGTACACCATCACGGTAGTACTGATTTAGAAGCAGGTCCCCCTTATTAACCATGTGAATGAAATTATATAGTATTGCACAAGCCACTGGAATTGTCACTTGTTTATTCATTGGATAAGTATTATTGGGGCGCCTTAGGAGAGGGAACCTAGCCTTCCAAACTCTAAATGTTCTCTCTATACAATTTCGCTGCGATGAGTGTTTGTAGTTTAAAATATCTCTAGGTCCCTGAAATCCACCATTTCTCCTTCTGTAATCAGGCAAATAGTAAGACCCACCTCTGTAGTGAGCGAAAAATAATCATTGTCCGCATAGGCCGCATCAACAAGATAGTATTTTCTTGCGCAACTTATCTAAATTAGGATGCAATTTAGGCCCCAAATTAATAAATAGCCATGAGTAGGAAGACATTATGAAGTATAACCTAGTAGGGGACGTGGGAACTTAAACCTAGGATTGTCGAGCGCATCTGAGAGCACTCATGCATCGTGTACTGAACCTTCCCAACCAGATAGCAACTAAGTGAACTTCATATCGAATGAGCAGGCTGCCAATATATTCTGAGAGTTCACACCCTTCCTATTTCGATAAGCCATTGGATTTGAAACACCAATCGGTGGAAAATATTAATATCAACCCATTGCCTAATTGTAGCAGCAGCTTTCATAAGCAATATTTTCCAATCACCATAACTTATTTTTTATGGCTTTAACTTGCCCATAACAGGCCCAAACAAATATTTGACAATAAGCAAATCTTGCATTTTGCACCTCCAAATAGAATAATTGGATGAGGTTAATTTTATCGTCCCATACGAATTTTGTTCTTCCATCTTAACACACAATAAATAGCGTCTAGCCAACCTACCTCTGATACCAGTTTGTTGGGAAGACTATTACTAACAATTGCTGAATAAAACTCTCTCTTTGTGTGCTAAAATAGGATCTCAAGCAAAATACCAACAAAACTAATCAACCAAAGGAACAACTAATTAAATCAACCAAGGACAAATAAGAGACAAATTTTTAGCATGAAAAACCCCTCAAATTGAGAGTAAAAATTACGGGACCCGTAGGCCACTTAGAACTTCCACTATATCAACAATGGGATTATAAAGTTTCTCTCTAGATACAAACTAGAGGCTCACAACAATAATATCATCAAAAATACTATTCTTGGCTCACTAACAACATAGACATCATCATCAAAGATGGATAATAACAATAGCACTAAAGATAGGCTTAGATCTCACTAAAATAGGAGTACTCAAGAGTACTAAAGAGAGACTAAATGAGAAATCAAGTCCGATAGATGAGAAGAGCTCGTCGCAAGAATTCTTCACATCAAATTTAAGCCGAAACCGTCAACGTTTCGCTACCTGATCGTCTTGCACAAGCACCAAAATCCTACCATTTTTCTCTTCTCTTCTCTCTTCTCTTTCTTTGGTTCCCTCGGTTGCTCTTCACCGCAGCCCCTTCTTGCTCTTCACCGCAGCCCCTTCTTGCTTTTTGTTAATGCTTCTTTTTTTTTTTTTTTTCCTTGTTGGCATTTAGATTTAAAGCCCATTATTTATTCCAGCCTACAAATAGGGCGGAACCCAATAGTTTTGCAGATTATTTTTATTTTTCTCTGAATTATGTCACTTATATTAATTTACCCCGTAACTATGTCTACTCAAATTCTGTTTCAATAGCGTGTAATCTCTTTTTGTCTAATTCCATTCCGCTGAACAAATCAATTTTGTTTCTCTTGCAACTTTAGATGACCTTCATGTATATACACACAACCGACATGAATATATATATTTTTAATTCTCAATAGTACATTCAAACCGAAACACAAAAAATAATTTGAGAGAAAAAAAAAACGTATAAAAATAAAATCCCTCACAAAATGAGGTCTTGAAAGTCTTAAAGATATAAGCACTTTGCGGAGGTTTTCTTCTTCGTGATCCGTTTAGTTCGCTGATTAGAGTTGAGATGTAATTTTATGTGAGAGGGCGGCGCCAGTCGGAGAAGAGTGGGGCGGTGGGGGTGTCAGTCGGAGGGGCCACAGTCGCAGAGGAGTTGGGGGGGCGGTGCTAGTCAGGAGAGAATGGTGGCGGGCCAGTCGGAGAGGAGCGTAGACGGTGGGCTTTCGTTGGATGTCCCAGGCCTGCATCTTCTTCGGCCAAGTCTTTATGTGGTGGGCCGTCGCCTTCTTCGGCCTGCGTCTTCTTCGAACGAGCACTCTATCACTGCCGGCCCACCGCCGCCGCCGTTCCACGGGGCTGACTTCCTCGCGCCGGCAATCAACGCCGGAACAGATGAGATCCGTACTGCCACGATTTGAGCTCCAAAGAAAGCAGTCGGAGAAGAGAGAAGAATGAAGGTAGAAAATGAAAAATAAAAAACGGATTTAATCCGTTTTTAGATTTTCAGTACACGACAAAAACGTTTTTGTTTTTATTTTTTAAAAACTTTTGCACCAAACGCATTTTATATAAGCATTTTCATTTTTTAATCTCAAAAAACGTGAAAAATGGAAATAAAAACACAAACAAACAGGCCCAAAGTTTTTAATTTGGTATCGGATTAGAGTGGTATATGTATATTTTTTTTAAAATATGTATATTTTTTTCTTTAAATATTTATATTTTCTTTAAAAATATGTATATAGATGTTTAGACAAATTATAAGTGTCTCTTCACAATATACATGTTTTAAGAGGAAATATAAAGAAGAAATACATATTTTTAAAAGAAATATATATGTAACGCTCCAATCCGGTACCGAATTGGAGACAATTCTTATGAAAATAATCCAAACTTTTATATAAAGACTGCGGGACTTTTATCTCTTCTACATCGGGCTGGCAATATGGGCCACGACACGATAACACGACTTGAAAACGACACGAATTTCACGGGTTAAGGTTGAGAAAAAAGAGGTTCAGATCAGAATTGGATCGACCTGAAATTGACACGAAAAATACAAGTCAATTTTGGGTTGAACCCGCCTAACCCGAACACGATACGAAACTCGTAAAAAACTAAAATAATACATCTATTTTTCATTACATATTTTTTATTTTATTATGAACTTGTAATATTATGATAGTTATACTCAAAATCTTATACTATTATTTACTTAATTTCAACGGATGTTATTGTATTTTAGTGTGTTATGAATTTTAAGTTATTTTTAATATGTAAAAAACTAAATAAAAATATACAATTTTTGTGTCAATTTCGGGTTCACGGGTCATTTTCGTGTCGTGTCAACCCGTAAAGTGGTCGTGTCGTGTTCGTGTTACGGTTTTTAAAAAATTTCGTATCACGGGTCGTATTCAGATTGACTGTAAATTTAAAAAAAATAATTAAAACACGCTACGTGATATGAATTGTCATCTCTACTTCTACATACCAAAATAAATAAATAAATAAAACAAAACAAAAAAGTTGACCTGAAAACTCATCTCCTTTTGAAAGTTCCTAAATTGACTAAAGTCTGCGGGTCATTTATCTCTTTTACCGACCAAGCTTGACCAAAAAAATAAATAAAACAAAAAAACAAAAAAGTTGACGTGAAAACTCATCTCCTTTTGAAAGTTCCTAAATTGACTAATTGATCTTCGACAACTCTCCCAACCTCCCTTGCAATTTGCAAATGCTTATTTCTTCGTGGGATCTATTCCACACTTTTTTTTTAATTAACTTTTTTACGCCTCTCTTCTAGTTCTAACTACACACTTTATATAATTTTAAATCATTAAATTTATTTTTTACACACTCTTATTATTTTAAAATTACTCCTAATTATTTTTATAAAATTATTAAAAGTGATACTATTCACACACCCTTTTTACTCTCTATATCCACTTTTTACTCTCAGCATCCCTTTTAACTACACACCTCAAATAATTTATTTTGTTACTTTAGTATTATCATTCATATATTCTCTCCCTTTTTTTATTTTGTTGAAGTTTTGGGCACGGAGGTTTTTTTTTTTTTTTTTTTTTTATAAATTCAATAAGGGAATTCATTAAATAGAAATAAAGAAAAATTCAAAATAAACAAATATTTTTTTTTGCAACAAAATAAACAATTCAGGAAAAAAGCAACGCAAGTAAAAAAGTAGTAAAATAAAAAAGTAAATAAAAAAAAAAGGATATCAGAGCAATGAACGCGATCATGTATTATATGGATTGACATATATCATACAAAATGGCAAAAAAAGAAAAAACAAAATACGAGCACAAGCAACAAAAAAAAAAAAAAGAACAAGGGGAAAAACCCTAAGTCCGAATTTGTAGAAAACGCAAAAAAAAAAAAAAAATGTAATGCTTAGCTTTAAAGAAAAGTAAGAGATTAGAAAAACAAATAAAAACACGAAAGAAAAACGATAAAAGAACAATAGTCATGCAACAAATAGTAAATATAATTTAATATACCTACATGAAATTTTTTGGAATAGTCATTAAAAGGTAAAAATAAGAGTTTTGTTATAGATTTTAAAATAGCTATACTTTATAATTTAGGAATACAATATGTGCGGTGTGTGAAGAGACTTAAAAAAATCTTTCTTTTTATAATAAAATTTAATTATGTAATAAAGTCGATTGTCTTTTTTGTTTTTTTTGTAATAAAATTTAATTATGTAATAAAGTCGGTTGTCTTTTTTTGTTTTTTTATAATAAAATTTAATTATGTAATAAAGTCGGTTGTCTTTTTTTATTTTTTTGTAATAAAATTTAATTATGTAATAAAATCGGTTGTCTTTTATTGTCATTTTATGTAAGGGTCTTTTTGTACTATGAAATTTAAATTTAAAAGAAATGTATAGAGTAAAAAGAGATGTGTGTAAATAGAACCACTCTTATTTCTTTTATATTTTATATTTTTATTTTTTAGGGTAGGGGATTAAAACCAATTATTCTAGCTAACCTACTAAAAATATCCTTATCAATATAAAGCAGCCAACTTCACTTATTTATATTTACTAGAAGAAGATTTTTTTAAAAAAAATACTTTCTAAACTGTATTA
This sequence comes from Morus notabilis, assembly GCF_000414095.1. NCBI lineage: Eukaryota > Viridiplantae > Streptophyta > Magnoliopsida > Rosales > Moraceae > Morus > Morus notabilis. The sequence continues at coordinate 131,710 of NW_010357324.1, forward strand.
TATATGCCCTAAATCAATACCCACCCCCATTTTAGAAAGATTTATTTCACCTCTTAAACTGTAAAGAATCGTTTAAAACACTCCTTCCGCCTATAATAATAATTAATGTCATAATGATGTGGTACTAACTATAATTTAATAAATGCCACACACGACTATTGTTCGAGAAGAAGGAATTTATGAAGTTACATGAACTATATTATATGTGTAATTTATGAAGTTAACTATGTAACTATGAAATTACATATAGTTAAGAAGGTTTGTTGACCGATTTTATATAATTCAAAGATAACATGGACTTTAAAAAAAAAAGGGAAATAGTAGAAAATATGCCAATACGAAAAGCTTAAGAAAGTATATAGGCCAATTTTTAGTTATAGAAATTAATAGGCCATAACTTGTCAAGTTATGGTTCATAACCAGATAAGTTATGGACAAACTTGTCAAGTTATGGTTCATAACCAGACAAGTTATGGACAATAACTTGTCAAGTTATGGTTCATAACCAGATAAGTTATGGACGAAAACAGTAATTTGGCATATTTATTAATTTATGCAAACTAATGGCCTATTAATTTTAATTCATCTCAAATCTTAACCTATTTTCCTCTTTCTCCTAAAAAAATTTAAGGACATACTGAACTAGAATACATAGTACAAAGACATGTATAAAATTGATTCATTTTTTTTTTTTTATGACAAGTCAACAACAAGAATAAATGCAATACTATTATTGTTAGCATTTTAGGCTAAGCTAGCACATGATTAGGAATTAGGACTTGGAGCAAACCACGTTCTATTGATCATATTTAAATGACAAGAGGGCATTAATAGATATTTAGCAATTATTAGCATTATTCAGATTCTTTATTTAAATTGATTGACTTTACATTGATTGACTTTACTATGTTTCAGTCTTCTTCTTCTAATTCAGACTGTTAATTGTTGTTTAGAGTTAATTGAATAAGTTGCGTTGGTGGGCTGCCACATAATAGGAAACATAAATCTTGTGGTTTATTTGCTTGTCTGGGGGTGGCAACAATTGCCACACAACTGGCATTAATGAATATGTTAAACGTTGAAATCCTTTTACTCTTTAAAAAAAATGAAATTAAAAAGGAAGCGGCTGAAATTAAAAAAAAAAAAAAAAAAAAAAAAAAAAAATTTACATTTATGCTACTAAACATAAATGGATTAAATATTTCAAATGAATTTAATGGCATAGATCTTAATTTTATGCCATTAAGAGCATAAATGTAAAGATGGCATTGTTTGAGGGCATTTTTAGATTTCTGTCCTAAAAAATATTCTCCTTTTAATAGGTGAGAAAGCTGTTAGCATGGTCACAAATTAAGGTAAAATTGAAAGGTAGAAACATAAATTTGAAACATTGGATGGGTAATTAATAGGCTGGAAACCTTAATTGACTTCTTTGATCTCAAAAACCCTAAAATATTGACAAAAAAAAAAAATCCAACAGCGAGAGCGATGAATCTTTGAGGAAGACGCTTGTTTAATAGAAAGGAAAAGTGAAAGGAGAGAGAAGAGTTAAGGAAATAATGGAAGAATTTTAGTGCCTCTCTAGGACCCGTTCATTGCACCGATTCGAGTTTATAATTTAAGTTTTGCTACAGTAAAAAACTCTCCGAAACAGTCACATGTAACTTTTTTGCTACAGTAAAAAGTTCTCACATAAAATCACATCTCAACTCGAATTAAGAACTCGAATTAGCGAACTAAACGGGCCCATGTTCGATATGAGAAAAAGATGAGAAAATGGACTGGATGAGAGATTTCAAATCCTTCAAAGTATCTCAAATATAAAAAGACTAGAGGAGTTGATCTATACCAAACACAATAAGAGAAAAATCTTATTCTCACGCTCTATTTTTGACACCAACGTTACATGTCTTTACTAGTTCTTATTTTCTTTTCCCCTCTTATAAAACATTAGTTATCAAAAATCAAAGCATCAATGTTTCATTGGTTGGAAGGAGTGACAAAGGACCGGTAATAACGATGACTTTTATTGCATTGAAATTCCTTTGTATGGTAAACAAAAATTTCATAAGATGCCATTATATAAAAATAAAAATATTTTATAAGGTTCATTAATTGTATTTTTTTTTTTAAAAAACATCTATCTTATTTAAGTCGCAATTTATTTATGTTTTCGTTGACTAGAAAAGCGAAAGGACTAAACAACAAAGTAAAGGCCAAACTTGTTTCACCAGCCAACCGAATATATTAATACCGTTATGAAAATTAAGGAAAAAAACTTTTAGAGAAAAAAATTAGAGTGGGAGTTTTATTAATTTTGTGAAAGTATATAAAATGAAGAGTTTTAGAGCTTTATTTATAAGAAAATTTTTGACACTATTCACAGTTACTATTTGCAATGTACTTACTATTTACGGTTACTATTTGTATAATAAGATTCTGACATGAACAGTAACTATAGTAATTTTGACTGAGGTGCACAGCTACTATTCATAACACTTTCCTTTAGATGTCCACCATTCATGATGCCTCATTAAAAATCTTACTAGAAAAAACCCAGTAGGATAAAAACCATAGCAAAGGAAAAAAAATTACATCATTTATCTATACGTGTTTATGCTACTGTTGGGAATGGTGTCCTAGAAGCATGAGATGTAATATGATATTTATTATTTATTTAATAAAAGAGTTTATTCATTATTTTATGTGCATATATTTATGAATATTTTATGAATATCAAATGAAAATTTCATGATTATTTATGTGACCTTAAACATTGTGTATAAGTGTTATATGCGAGAGGATAATGTTTAAGGATAATAATCAAAATGATGTTCCTGATGAATTTAATTAAAGTTCAAAATCTTTAATTAAAACATTATTAATACATGTCATTCATATTTAGAATGGAACAGTATTATCTACATTGTTAATATGGTGAGATATTGAATGAGTGTATTTCACATACTGAGACTATATGGAATAGGGATACAGACACAATATGAATTTATGATAATTTTCGTTAAGTATATAAATTCCAATTGAGTTTATCGATGGTCATATATAGAACGATCTTAATCTTGAGTTCTTAGTAGACTCCTATTTATGGATTTGTGTCTTTTGATTTACTCGGTACGGATTCCGATATCCTGAATCCTATTCCTTGTATTTTAGAGACATGCTAAAGTAGGTAGCCATGATAAAGTAGGTAGTCATGAATGTTATTATACGAGATGGAATTCATTCTTTCTTGAGAGATAAGTAGATAAATAATTCTCTTGAGGGTTGATTTGGTACTTGGATCAGTAGGAGCTCTGATTCATGAATTTATTTTATGAATCACTGTCCATTATAAAATCAATAGTACTTAAGGATAAAGATGAAATTCCTATCGCTTTTGTGGAAAAGATATTTAAAAAATATTGATCTAAATTACCAATGTTGTATGGTTTCGGTACTATTTTTTATCCTAGATTAAAATTATAAGGTTTAGAAAACTTATGTGTATTTTTAGACATCAATTGGTCTAGCCAATATCCTTTAATAAAGGATAAAATATTATCTCTCTATAGTATTTATGATAATAGGTTTAGAACCACCACTTGTGGAGGAGAGGAACCCCAACAAAAGATGAAAACTCGCATTCATTCATGAATGTTTTCGGGTTGAAGAAGAAGAAGAGTCAAAAAGAAGTTGGGAGTGGATCTTCATCAAGAAGTGGTGGTGGCAACGGCGGCTTCAACGAGGTTATGGCGTACCTTAACGAGAGCTTAGTAGTCAACGATAGTAGAGAAGTGTTTGATTTAGTTAAATTGTGGAGGGCACAAGCATTAACTTGGCTAGTCATAACTCGACTAGCAATGGATATTTTTTTCGATCTTAGTCTCCACTGTTTCATCCGAACAAGTCTTCAATACGACTGGCCGAATACTTAAGGAACGTTGAAACACATTGCAGATGGATATTGTTGAAGCTTTGGTGTGCATTAAGGATTGTGATCGTGCCGATCAACGTTTACAAAATACAATTTTGCCGGCAAACCAATAATGGATAGATGAATTTAGTAGATTAACATTTAGTTTTGAAGACGATCCTTCAGCTTCAAATTAAATTGTAATTTGTAAATATTTATTTACTTTCGACATTATAATTGTAATATTGTATATTTAGACTTTGTAAGTTTAGAAAATTTATAATTCGTCACAAAATAATTTCACACTTTTTTCCTTACCAAGTTTTTATCCTAATTGGGTTTTTCTTGGTAAGGTTTTTAACGAGACAATCATGAATTATAAATTTAAAAATTAATAAACAAAATTAATTTTTTAAATTGTATTAATAGTGTGTGTTGATTTTAATCTTAATTATAGTTTTTATATAATTTTTACAATAAATAACTTAATAATTATTTACATACAAATACAATTAATAAACAATATTATATATATAATATAATATAATATATATATACAATATTATAAATATTAAAAAATATATAAAAATATAAAATTCAGGCTTCTCTAGGCGAGCTCAGGCTTATCGACGGGGCTTCGGGCAACCAAGACGTGCCTGAAGCCCGACCAAGCTGGTTTTCGGGTTCGGATGGGCAGCCTGAATTTTTTTGAGCGGGCGGCTCGGACAACAGACATAAGTTCAGTTTTTTCGTGAGGTCGCGGGCGGTCTATCCAAAGTTCCAGCACTAATCACGAGGAAGAACTAGTTTTAAATGTGAAAAATGTATTTTGCCCCACACGATGGCATTTGATATTATATTTGTTTTGTGGCCACAAGGTCCGATGAGGTATCTGAGATACCACCCCCATCCAAGAAAAACCTTAATTGTGTGCACAAGATAAAAGAATGAATGGAAAGTGAAATGAAATATTTATTAAGTCATGAGCTCATGCATATTTTCGTTGTTGCTATATCATGCATTATACTACTTATTGGGCGCTATCACTCATTTTATGATGATGCAGATAAGAGTACATCTCAGCATTAGCTGTGGATTCAATGGTTGGCTGGCGCACTCCCGAGGATCGAGATTGATGTACATGGACTAGTTGACTTGTATTTTGGAGGCCCTCGTTGTACTTAGGGATTTTGTGAGCCCGTAAGGGTATACATAGTATAAGGCTGAGCCTATTTTTGATAGATGTATTATATTGTACATGTTTGGCTAGCCAGTTGGGGTGTATTACATATATATTGATTATCTTTGCTAGTCAGGAAGTTTTAAAAGTTCAAATTTACTCGTATTTTCATACTTAATACGTGCAACATGTTAGGTTAAGTGTAAGAGAAGGTTAAGAAGTAACACTACTTAATATGACTAATTGGGTAATTTAGTATTATATTAGGGGGGTGTTACATTTTTTGCATAATTACTCTATGAATTTGTTTTAGTTTAGCAAATTCTCCCTCAAATTTTTAATTTTGACAACTAACTCTATGAACTTGTAAATTTGTTACAATAAGCCTCATTTTATAAAATTTACTTAAATATTTTATTAGATTTAAGGGTTAAAGTTCAGTAATTAAAAAATTTGTATTACATTTGAATTGAGATGTTAGAAATTTTCACCGAACATGTTTTTTCGATATTAATTTAGCATAATCATCGTCAAAATAAGGTAATACTAAAATAATTTTATAAGTTGATGGGACAACTTATTAAAATTAAGAGTTCAAAAGACAAGTTGCTAAAACCATATAATCTCATGGGGCAAATGTGTAAAAATATCTAAAAGAAAAATAGGAAAAAAAATAAATATCTGTACAATATTGCTGAAGCTGTCAAATTAAACCGTTAAAAATCAGGTGCGGTCGTTGCTATGATAGAGAATAGAGATTTTGATTGCCAATTCTACACGCTGGTCTAGTTTGAACCTTTGACGTGAAGTCAAGTGGCTTTGGCTAGTTGGCTTTTACGCATTTTTGTCCTTGTTTAAGTTTGACCGTGAATTTCATATATGCATTCAGAAGTTTGTATATTTTTCAGCAATGCCCCAGAATTTTAAAAATGACTTATTTCGCTCCTTGAATCCACCCTAGTTCAAAATACTCCTACATTTATAAAACCAATAAAATGATGACTTGAACTTTTATAAATATCTCTTAAACTATTGATTTACGTCAACTTGCTCCTAAAGTATCGCTTTTGTGTTGATTTGCACCGATATTTTAAAAGATCGGGTGACAATGCATTAATACAAAATTAAAACTTCAGAGAGCATTTATGAAATAAAACTAATTTAGAGGCTGTCGTGAAATGTTTTTCATAATTTGGGGGTGAAATGAACGCTTTTTAAAGTTCAGAAGTATTTATGAAATTAATTCTTTTTAATTTTGCGATTGTGTGTAAATTTTATAATTGTTGCCCATAAAGTTTAAGTAGTATTAAAGAAGTATAAAAAACTTTATACATTAATGACTGTTATGTCAAACGAAATGGGATCAATGTGTGGAAGGACAACTGTTTTTTAGTTAATTTGCTCGTCAACAAAACCAACTTGAGTCCAAGCTATTTGTGTGTTGCAAAAAGTTTGAGATGGAACAAAGAGTTTTTCAAGGGGGACATGAATTAAACCAAAAGTTTTGAGCCAAAAAATTATGCAACTATTTTTGTAAAAAGCTTCATTTCTATCACTTATATATACTTAAGAAAAAAAATATTTGCGTGTGTGTATATATTTAAGGGTAATTATTTTGCATTTTTATTTTTCTGTTCAAAAGGAACTATATTGTAGTAAGGTTTAATATTCTTTTTAAACTTAAAATAGTGCAATTGACTTATGGTTTATTTAAGGTTAAATTTTATATAACGAACTTATTTAGAAGTTAAAACTTTTAAAGATTATGTATTCTATGCAATAAGAAAAGTTAGAAAAGTAAACTAGAAGAATTTATAATAGAAATTCTAGATGGGGCAAAATTGAATAGAGGCCATGTATTGTGTCAAATAAATGAATAATAATATAAACTTATCGGCCAACAGAAATATTGCAACTTTCCCATAAAAAGGAGGAATTTCACTAGCATGAGAAAAAATAAATTGTCTGTAGTTTTTTATTATATAAAAAATTATTTGTTCTATATATTTTTTTTAATCTAATTTGATTTTAATGAGATTTAATTGTGAGAAATTAAATCCTACCAATAAGGAGGCCAATTTGGAGAAACTCCAAATAAAAAAAAATAATAACTTTAATTAGACATTTGAGAATTTCTCTAATAGAACAAAAAAAAATAAAGTATTAATAGTTTTTTAGTTACCAGTCGTTAAAATTATATAAAAAATGATCAATTTTATATATTTTTATAGGCAAAGTCTTTAATCAGATAGGCATCTTTTGTCTGATCAGAACGACAGTTGTACAATTTAAATTTTTTTTGTACATTTACATAACGATAGTTGTACAATTAAGTATAAGTATTGTATATTTACACGTTGTACAACTCAGCATATGCCTTGTAAAATTTAATATATGGAAGTTGTACAATTCAATATAAGTCTTATATATTTACATGTAAAGATGTATAAGTTGTACGATAAGTTATACAATTCATCATATATCTTGCATATTTATATATGGTAGTTACAATTTAGCATAAATTTTATATAATATTTTTTGCCGGATCAATTAGATAAATAGTACTTACCAGACGAAAGACATTTCTTATATTTATATTTCTTATATTTATATTAATGTAATTTTAATAAAATTTAAGTCCGAAACTAAAGGGTAAGAAAGTCACATAGACATTTTATTTTGCCTCATTCAACGGGCAACGTGTCAGATATTTTATAGAGCAAATAATATCCCACAACTCGGGGGAAAATTTCGGATGGAAAATTGACTCTCAAAAGCTTTTTGGCCTTTGGATTTTCTTAACAAAATTAAAAAAAAAAAAGCGTTATTTGGATTTTTTTGAAAAAGAAAAACATTATATTTTGTTGGGTTTTGAATTTTCTTCTTCTTGGCTTCCACGCCTATTGGTAAAAGAAAAGGGTAGTACAGTAAATTCATTTATAGGCGTAATGACCATTGTATTTTTCCCTTATGTGGGCACTTGGCAGTCGATCCATCAAACCGTATTATACGTCGTATGCATACAACATTCAAAGCGAAAACTACACGCATTCTGTCACGTGAATCACACTCGCGGTTTTTTTTTCTTTCGAAACCTTTTTCTTCTTCAACTAATAGTCTTTTTTCCCTATTATTTTGGACTTAAAAAAGTAATCTCATATTGATATTGTACCGAAAACATATATTTATTGTAACAACAAAATAATTATTTCAAATTGAATAATATAGATTGTATTAATTTGTTACGTAAAATTACTTCTCTAATATTATTATAAGCTGTTATTTTTGATATTCTTGTTATTGAAGCTTCATTAACGGTTTTATTACATTTGCTTATCGAATGATCCATACATAATTAAAAATTGTTAAGAAAAAACTCCCTTTATCAATGAGTCATGTAACCTAGACATGGGGCATGTTCTTTTGTCCAAAAAATTAAAAAAAAAACAACTCGAGTTCTAACTTTATTCAAGTTCACGTTCTTTTAAGTTTCAACTTTATTCAATTTTACTCAACTTTATTCAAGTTACAACTTCAACTCAAGTTATAACTCAAATTCAACTTAAAAACTGCACTCAAATTACACTCCAAAAGAACAACTCCCATGATTTTTTTTAAACTGATACTTTAATGACAGAAAAATTGAAACTTATATTAGTTCGTAAATAACAAATTAGATAATTCTATTTTCTGAGGATTAACTCAACTTATAAAAACTCATAATCTTTAGGAAGGTATGCTGCTCCTTTTTTTTTTAACATAGTAATGAGTGTTATGGATTATCACATTTTAGGAGCAATGTTAAATATCGCCAATATGATTGTCGTCCACCTTCTTAGCCAAACACATATTTACATCTTAATACTTGGCCCATCCACCAAAGAGATTGCCACTTGAAATTTGGGGGGTTGGTATTGTAGTTGGTCAAAATTTTTAAAAGTAATAATGTCAAGTGTACTTTTAATCATTGATGGAAGTAGTCATTTTCCCTCACTCAAAAGCAACCACAACACTAGTTTGGCAAAGAGAAATGGGAAATTAAATAGGGGTGAAAGAATTAGAAAAAAAAAAAGTTAAAATTTTTCCTCTCTTTTTCTCTCTCTTAGTAAAAAGAGCTACAGTGTTTCGTCGAAGCTCTGACGTTGTTTTTAGGCGCGTAGCCAGGCTTCCAGCTCTGAAGTTTGGTCTCCAGATTCATCTCGACGTCGATTTTCTCGTGATGGTGGCTACGTGTGGAGCGGCGCATCCGTTAGGACGGATCTAGCCTGTCTTTGAGGTGGGCTGCTTCAAGCTTAGACCGTTGTTTTGAGTGTGTTCGTCGGCGGTGGTCAGACTCCCATGGTGTGTTGATCTACATGTGGTGAGATTCTCTGGGAGACGGTGGCTCCGTTCTCTGTTGGTGGCTGGAAGTGTTCGTTGCTAACGTCCCATCCATCTTGTTGTGGTCCTCCCGTAGTCCTCGACCTCCCATAGGTATGCTTCCCTTCTGGGATAGCTCCACTCAAATCTGGCTTCCGTTCCACAGTCAATGGCTTACTACCGGTGGATCTTTCTTTTATTTAGTAGTAATAAGCGCATTGATGTTTTTGGTGTTTTTTTTTTTTTTTGTTTTACTTTGGTGTTTTTGTTTCATTAATAACGAAGGTGATATCCTCCACTTGTGTCTCCAACCTGTTTGAAATTGTTGTGGTGTATTTTTTTTTTGCTAGAGTTTTCTCTACATCGTGGTGTGATTGTCTCTGTTATGTGGGGTTTGGTCTCAGTCAATTGGGTTAGTCCATCATCTGTTTTGGTATTGTTTATGTGCCAAGCGGGTGTTTCTCCATTTGAGTTTTAGTACTTCTATTCACTTATGTGCTATTTTGATCTTTACCAGTGGATCCAGTAATTAATTCGGGGTCAAATTCCTTTATATTTAGAGCCATTTGTGTCTTGTGTAATTTGTTTCTTATGAAATAAAATTTCCCATTTCAAAAAAAAAAAAAGAGAAATATGGGATTTTAAATAATTTAGATGAAGAAAATAAAAATAGAAAGGAAGCACCTTTCTTTTATGGTGTTTGATATTTATTTCCAAATGTAATATCTCCATATTAAGATAATTAAAATTGTGGTTGTTTGAAAAATTCGAAATTAGTCATAATGAGTCAATGAATTCCCTCCTATCAATTAATCATAAATTTCGAAATCCTTCCACTACTTTATTTATCCCTCCCTCCTTAAATTTTTTTCTTCTATCGTACTCAAGAGTTCAAAAGGAAAAATACTTTTCGACATCTTTAATACATTAATATTTCATAGATATTATCTTGTTATAATAATAATTTGAATCATATTTATTTCCATCGTTAATTAGACGTTAATGACATCTGACACACAATTATAAAAGAGACTTCTTTCAAAAAGAAAAAAAGAAAAAGTTTTCAATAAAGAAATTCGTGGTCTCAAAGAAAATGAAAAAATATCTTAATAACGAATTATAGGATTTTCTTAGATAATAATGAATTATAGTTTTGAAATCGCTATCATATAAGAACCCTTTGTCTATTTATTGAACGTGCACAAGTTCATTAAAAGTCACTCTGCCAATGTGTACATTTAATGATTTTGAATTTTCATTCGCTTTCAATAAAAATAGGTTGACTATATTCATAAATAATCCATTAATCCTCACCTTTAATGAACCTCAAGAAAATTACATGCCCTAGTTCAAGGTATGATGAACACACACACACACACACACACACATATATATATATATATATATATATATGGCTCGTTCATTTCACTTATTTGAGTTTAAAATTTGAGTTTTGTTACAGTAAAAAGCTCTCAGAAACAGTCACATCTAACTTTTTTGCTACAGTAAAAAGCTCTCATATAAAGTCACATCTCAACTCAAATTAAAAATTCGAATCAGCGAACTAAACTCTAACAATTGAGAAAGGTCGGGAGAGTTGTATTATATAAATTTGTATTTCTGCAGAAATTCCCATTTGGCTTAATTTTGATTAATAAAATGGTCATTAAACTAAACATTTTGACAGATAATTCCTTGAATTAGAAATTCTATGCAAAATAAGAGGTCGGGAGAGTTGTATTATATATAAATTTGTATTTCTGCACAAATTCCCCTTTGACTTAATTTTGATTAATAAAATGGTCCTTAAACTAAACATTTTGACAGATAATCCCTTGAATTAGAAATTCTATGCAAATTGCTCCAATTTGATAATGATAGTTTTCGTTGACTGTCGTTTGTGTTGTTAGTCTAATTCCATGTGCTAAGCGTTAAAATCAAAGTGGCACCATTATTTATTTTCTAAAATTTTTAATTCTCTCTCCCATTTTAATATTCTCCCTAATTTGTATCATTTAATTATACCTTGTTATTTCAATTGTTTTTGCTTGTGTCTATTAAAATAATTTCAAATAAGAGACCGCAATAAATAAAATATCATACAATATTTTTTAAGTTTATATATTTGAAGAATGAAAAAAAAATCCCTAGATTAACAGAAAAGCAAAATAAAGAAAACAAATAGTAACATAACGGAGATTCTCAGCATTTATTACACTTTTAATTTGATTTAAAATTTTGATTCAACTTAAGTACCTTAACACAAAATTTTAACTTATTCAAGATTTTTTAAAATTTCGAGAGTTAAGTTGACACAAATTTAATACTACAACATTATTTGAACCATGTTTCATATTTAAGAGGCGAAATGAACCATTTATAATTTAGGAACATGTTGAAATAAAAGATATAAAATTCAAGCGTATTTATGAAATTAATCAAAGAGAGAATTCAAAAAGTAACCCGTCAGTTTTACTTAAATACAACTTTTATCCTTAAGTTTTTTAAAATTTAAAAAGTATTTCCTGTATTTTTAAAAACAGAGAAAAGATATCTCTTGTTTTAACTTTTTTGATTTTTTTTTAAATGCCAAATTGTCCTTACATATTATATTCAAATTTGTGCTAGGGTATACTAACTTTCAAACACTTTTCTTAAGTTTTTTTTCTTTTTTTTTTGAAGCGACTCTCTTAAGAAATTTACAACACCAACTCGAATAAGTTTTTTTTTTTTTCGATTTTAATAAGAAAGTGAAATCTTAGAAAAAGATGCAAACTTTCTATCACGTAGTATTATTGACAATTCTAACAAGTTAGTTTATTATGTACTGCAAAATACATTTTCACCTCAAATTGATAAATAAATTCGTCATGTTTTACCAAATAGAATTTTAAAAAAAGAAAATAAATTACATCTTTTTTTGTGATTTCACTTTCTTATTAAAATGAAAAAAAAAGTTAAAAAAGAATTTGTTCAAATTGATGTTGTCAATTTCCTAAGAGGTATATTAAAACAAAAAAGAAAATTTACGAGGTGTATTTAAAAATTGGTATAATTTCATAAAATTTAGACAATATATGAAATATTTAAGCACAATTTAACTATTTTAAAATAATTAAATCTAAAAAATTAAAAGAAAGAATACTTTTATATAGCTTGAAAAACACACAGAAATTTTTTAAATTTTAAAAAACTCAAGAGTAAAAGTTATATTTGGACAAAACTGGGAGGATCCTTTTTTTTAGATTTTCTCTTAATCCAATAGCTAAAGAATGTGAAACGCACGATCTAGGAAATCGCGTAAGCCATAGAGAGAAAACAAGAAACAAAATTAAAAAAAAAAAAAAAAGAGAAAAGAAAAAAGAGAGAAAAAAAAAGATAAATAAAAATCGCCGGCTGAAAAGGGGAGGAGCGAGAGTAGGCGTTTGTGTTGGTTAGAACAGTGCCTGCCAAACCAAAGACGACGCCCTTTCTATCCTTCTTCAAACGATTAGTCAAACAAACAAAAACAACAACAAACGAAACAATCAAACATCATAACAAAACCCATAAATAGTCTTCTTATATATATATATATATGTATATATTACGCAATTATAAGACTTTCTCTCTCCTCTCTCTCTCTTTCGCTCTCTCTCTAGAGGTCTGAGTGGTTCGTCGTCGTCGTCGTCTTCATGTGTTTATCGTTGTCGATGTGATATCGTGCCCTAGATCTTGAGACTGGAGGGGGGGAAAGAAAAGTCAATCTAGGAAAGCTTCTTCAGATTCCAGATCTTTGATTGTGGCGACGACCGAGATTCTCGTGGATTCCAAGATCGCTCTGAGTTCGATTTAGCTTCTTCAATCAGGTATTTCTCTCTCTCTCTCTCTCTCTCTCTATGTATGTATGTATGTATATGTATGTATGTATATCATGCTTGTTAATGTTTGGAGTTAAGAGTCAAAGTTTTTTTTTTCTTGATTCGGAAATTTCTCTCCCGTTTTTTCCGGATACTGACGGAGATGGTGGGAGGAAAATGCTGGGGATTGGGAGTTGGGTTGACCAATGTTGCTGTTGCAATGTTGTTGTCGTTGATTTTATTTTATTTTATTTTGTTTTTTGTTTTTGTTTTGTTTTATTGTTTAATAAGCTTCGTTGAGTGTTGCAAATTGGGGTTACGTTTTGGATTGGGAAAAAAGGAAAAAATCTGGAAAGCAGGTTTGACTTTTAGTTAAAAGCATTAAAATTGTTGGAAATTTATATGAGATTCAAAGGGTTTGGTTTTAGTTGTTGGGCTGTTTCAAGCTTTGAATTTTACAATAGGGTTTGCCCATCAAACTTAGTTTCTCTCTCTATCTCTATCTTTTGCTTTCAATCAAATGTTTACGATAATATAGAAGAGGAAAAGGTAGATTGTTTTTATCAAAAGGTTTTTCCGTTTTCAATTAAAACATATAATTGTACGAGCCCAAACTATCACGATCAAAGCAAATTGCCCTATTGTCATTCCTCGTTGGAAAAATGTTTCATGTGTATGTTTTACACAATTTTCTATTAGAATGGTGTTGGCGTTTCTAATGATTTAGTTCAAAGTTGTGAGGTTTGATACTTGTTTTGCCTAATTCTTAGATCATATTAAGTTTGCTTGTAGTTTTAGTATTTCTTATTTCTTCCATTCTTTTATAATTGAATAGGAGAGTTGTAAATATTTCGTGGACTAGGTCCAATGCCACATGCTTGTTTTCGCTGTATGTGGTTGCGAAAAAATAATTATGGTCCATTTCTCTCCTGTATTTCTGGCTGGCTAATTGGTCTCACAGGGGTTTCTATTGCAGAGTCATTTGGATCAATCGATTGAGCATTGAAAAGAGTAGCATATTGAGATGAAATTGTGATGCATTTATTCTAGATGAAGACAGGTCACGCGTGGCGTTTAGGCATGGGTGACATGCAGATCTTGCCTGGCTCTCGCCACCGCCCACCTATGAAGAGGCCGATGTGGATTATTGTTTTGGTCTCGATGGTCAGCATCTTTCTAATCTGTGCTTATGTCTACCCGCCCCATAGTAGTGCTGCCTGTTACATGTTTTCTTCGAGAGGTTGTAAGGCTATAATTTCTGACTGGCTCCCACCTGTTCCTACAAGGGAATATACTGATGAAGAGATAGCATCTCGTGTTGTGATTAGAGAAATTCTGAACGCGGCTCCTATGCAATCTGAAAGTCCTAAAGTTGCATTCATGTTTTTGACCCCCCATTCATTGCCTTTTGAGAAGCTGTGGGACAAGTTTTTCCATGTAAGATTTTCATCTGATCGCGCCTTTTTTTTTGTATCAAATTATTCTTAGTTTCTTGTTTTGTTGTTGTCGTTTCTTTATCTCATTTGCCTAGAATTGACAAGATGGTTCATTAGCAGTTAGGTTTTAGTTTTATAGTGTTGTGGTAATCTTGTCAAACAAGCATTGTTATTGTTAGTCTCCGTACCTGTATGCTATATTCAAATTGAGTATATAAAGCAATTTTTTGAGGATTCAGGGAGCTAAAAACGACATGAAAAAGGAGCCTACGAATGATTTGTTTATTTGTAATGCTTGGTACCTGCTCAGGTCGCATATTTTCATCTTTCTTGCAAGGCTGATTGGAAATTGTTCTCCATGACTGATACCATAAGATTTAAGACGTGACATTTATTGGAAACGAGGATCCCTTGTGATGGTGGTAACTGGGATCATGTGTTTAAACACTGGCCAGGTTGGTCTCATCAGGGATTATAAAGGTCAATTACAAACTTGGATTGGTATTAAAAAGTATTATCTATTGACGTTGTCAATAGGTGATATAATTATTTCTTCATCTACACTTAGTCCAGCTATGAATTTTATACTTAGAATAACAAACGTTTATTAATCAATCAAGCAAGTGCACACTGTATTTCCTGTTGCTGTCAAGTAGCTTATCTTTTCTCTTGGCGGATGAGACGTCCTCTTATTATTTGTCTTCCAACAAAAAAAAAGTTGATCAATTTGGAGCGATACCAATGTGAATAAGTAGCCTTTTCAAACACATAAAAGACCATTAATTTTGTGAGCTTTCCTATGAGCTGCATGCTTGAGTTGCATTTATTGATTACGTTTATTATACCTTTGCTACGTCACTGTGCTGCTTATTTATAATTATTATGCTGTCTACGCTATCATTGTTTTCCGCAATAGGATGCTGTATCTCTGTTTCATTGACTGTCTATTAATTCAGTAAAACATGGAAATTTTTTCTTTTGGTAATAAATGTATTTATTTGTAATTTTCAGCTGAAGTCCTTTGATTATCAGAAGTCCTTTGATTATCAGAAGTCTTTTGATTATCAGAAGTCTTCATTCTCTTAGTTGCAACTTTATATCTCTTTTATGTGCAGGGTCATGAAGGAAAATTCTCTGTTTATGTTCATGCTTCCAAGGAGAAACCGGTGCATGTTAGCGGTTACTTTGTCAATAAAGACATACGCAGTGATCAGGTACATCTGATTGTCATATATATTATATTAATCTTTCAAAGCTTTGGAATTTTGCACTGGCGAGATACATAGGATGAGTTTGTTCTTTGTGATCACTGACACGAAATTATTGCAGATGTCTCTATTTGTTGCATGGCTAACACGTGTATCTACACAGTCTTCTTTAAGCATATGATTATATATTTGACACGAGTATAATAATTACTTCATACAATGTGGAAAGCATATATCTACTTGGTATTATTCCTATGAAAATGTCAGAGTTATGGATCTGAAAAACCTGAATAGTTGTGGTTTCTGACTTTCTGTGGATTAGCCCGTTACTGCTAATCACTGTTTTGAGCTAACCCAGTTGTTTTAAATACTCAAAATGAGGGGGAAAAAAGTGTACCATCTGAATGCTTATGTTAAGAAACTAGCGGTTCGTTTGGACTGGTTGTGCATTCAGTGTTTCTTCTGTTCTTCCCCCAAGTATTTTATTTACATGCATCCTAGTACTTGTGCTATAGTTTTATATTCATGTTGCAATGTTATAGATGTTGGATTGTATACTTGACTATGATTCCACATATTTGATGGTGCTAAGACCATATAATTATGCCAAAAGACTGGCTCTTAGAGCTGTAGATTGGTTATCTTTTATGCCTGTTTTTTTAACCAAATCCAAATAAAAGTGAATGATATAGATGTTGGATTGTATACTTGACTATGATTCCACATATTTGATGGCGCTAAGACCATATAATTATGCCAAAAGACTGGCTCTTAGAGCTGTAGATTGGTTATCTTTTATGCCTGTTTTTTTAACCAAATCCAAATAAAAGTGAATATTTAGGAGCTGTAACAGTTAGTATACTATCTATTTATCTATCTATTTATTTTCTTGAGTATCCCTTAGCCTGGTTGGTTGAATTGGTGGTAATGGGTGATCCCAGAAGGGTAGCTAATTTAGTTTAGTTAGGAATTCGTCTCAAGCCTTTTGGTTGAAGTGCTGTTATGGTGATTCTTTGAAAAGAATTTAGCACATAATGAATATGGGATGTTCTATTGAATTTAATCATTTTGAGTCGTATTAGATCTTTTCTGATTATGGCCTCCCTGTAGTTCAGTGTAGTATGCTTTGCGGACATCTTGTTCTGTTCCCTTGAAACTATTTTTGGTTGATTAATATTTTCATGTTTCTTGTTAAAAGCAATGAATCAATTATTATACTTCCCTTTTTTTTTTTTTTTAAACTTGTTTCTTGTCATCTGTTAGTGCTAGATGTTCTCACCAGCTTCTAAAATGAGCAAATTGGTGGTTTGATCATGTTTGCAGGTTGTGTGGGGCAAGATTTCCATGGTTGATGCAGAGAAACGCTTATTGGCGAAGGCTCTTCAGGATCCTGATAACCAGCATTTTGTTTTGCTTTCTGAAAGGTA
This sequence comes from Morus notabilis, assembly GCF_000414095.1. Taxonomy (NCBI): domain Eukaryota; kingdom Viridiplantae; phylum Streptophyta; class Magnoliopsida; order Rosales; family Moraceae; genus Morus; species Morus notabilis. The sequence continues at coordinate 149,072 of NW_010357324.1, forward strand.
TTTAGATTATTGAATTGCCTTGAATTACCCTTTCTACTTTTCCGTAGTTACTTATTCTGTTATTAACACTTCATAATTTATTGCTTTTGCAGTTGCGTACCTTTGTATAATTTTGACTATATCTACGACTACCTGATAAATACAAACATCAGCTTTGTTGATGCGTAAGTACAGTCTTCACCTGTCAATGGTATTCTGTTTCTAGTTTAGCCGTGTAAGAGGCTCTTCTTATGGTTGCCATTTAAGTTTTGCCAATGGTTTTTCTTGGTCCATAAGATAACTTAAATTCTCTCGTCCTCTATTAATCATGGTCGACTTTCACTGATGGTATATGCTAACCTGGAAAATTGGTTTGGATCACAACTTGTTACATGTATTGAGCCTTCATTTGTTTGCTTATTTTTTCACTCTTTATGTTTAAAACTTTGTTTCTTTTTCAGGTTTGAGGATCCTGGTCCACATGGAAATGGCAGGTATTCAGAACACATGTTACCTGAAATTGACAAGAAAGACTTTCGAAAGGGTGCTCAGGTATAATTTGGAAGCAATGCGTTTAGTTTCCATGTGGTAGAAAACTCGATGTTTCCTTAAATTGATGAAAGATGTTTTTTTTTGGCAAACGACTTGGACAGCTATCCATTCTAACTAAGAGGATAAGTTATGTTGATAGCAGAACAATATAAGTACCTTTACAAGTTTATTGTTTGCTTTTACGTGCTTGACTGTACCACAACGAGCAGTATTAATTCCACATGATAATAGTCTAATAGTCTGACAATATTCTATAAAATGCGGTTTTGACTAGGATATTATTGGTTGTTGCTCTTTTAAGATTCCAATACATAATACCATTCTTGCATCTAGTTTGTGTTAACGCATGGGTCCATCTTTGATAGACTTCTTGTTGTTTGGATATGCTTACCTGTATAATGGGATTAAACATCATAATTCATAGCAGTCTGTATCTCCTCTAAACTATCACAAAACTGATGGTCATGCATTAGTAGTGCTTGTTTTATGCAAGATCCTAGGCTTCTAGCATTCAAATTCTTTCCAAGTAGTTGTGGGTCACAAGAAGGTATTTTGTATTGCGATAGAATTTAGATGTTCAAACTTTGTGATTGTACACTCAGCAATATATATGGCTCAGTGTTTGCACTGCAACAGTTTTGTTCTTCTAATTTGTTTATTTCCTTTTTTTTAGCCTTTTGTTTCCCTTTTAAAATATCATCTTAGTTCTTATTTCATTATTATCATTTGTCCAGTGGTTCACATTGAAGCGTCAACATGCTGTTATAGTCCTGGCAGACAATCTATACTACACAAAATTCCGGGAATACTGCAAGGTGAATATATTCCTTCGGTGCTTTTAAATCTTTTATCATATTTGAGTATTGCCATGTGAATTCTATGGCTGCATTTAAAAATTGTTGGCTTTGTTAATGTGGTTAGGGAATTTTTGTTTGTTTACTATTTAGTGTCATTATTCATTTGCTTTATTAAACATCATGCCAAGTACTCAAATGGCATGTGATTAGTAAATTTATGTGATTTTAAATGCTTGCTTGAACTTAAGAGGGTCGTTTTGCTCATGCTGAAGATTGTGCTCATTTTAAGTGCATCAATGTTACCTTCTTTTCATTAGAGTTTGTGGAAATCATTCTCCACCGTGCGTGTCTCCCGTGTATCACTTCATTCATTATGAAATTTTTGGGAAACTCTGAAAACGATGCTGGTACCTGGTAGGTCTAGTACTGATTTTTAGTTCTCATTTATGTTATTTGGTGTGTCTGGGTGCTATTAAAGATCTTACTTTGGATGCCAATTCCAAAGACCATTTGGGCTAAGGCCTATCCACCCCACTCCTCCGAAAGGGATATTTCTGCTTTGTCCTTAGTGAGATATGCTGCTTGATGTTCGAAATCATGGAGTCTGTAGGTTTCTTCATTTGAAATCAAATTGCATTTATATGGAGGATATAAATGATAGTTGAATAATGCAATTGTGTAATTCTATTGCAAGAGATAAAAGGATAAAAATACAAAAGAAAAAAAAATTTGGGTCTTTGAAGCGGTTTGAAATATTGAGGCTGGCTTACATGAACAGACAATAGCAAGGCAGAAGGGCTGGCCCACTCTAAACGAAGTGCAAAAAGTTACCTTGCTAAAACAATTGATTTGTAGTGGCAAAGTTGGAAATCATTTTTGTGCATTTGAGTTTAAGAGAGTGATAGAGGGTGTTTATTTTTATTTTTTTTATTATTTTTTTTTGGGTAAATGAGTAGATGATAGAGTTAACCAATGCAAAATATTGCCATTTTAAAATTGCAAGTTGAATCAATGACGACTGTTTTTGCTCTTGTATGGATTGTATAGCTGCTTTCAGCTGTACACGATCTCTTATAAGCATTAGAACATTTATTTAATTTAATCATGTTTTTAGTATTCTCCTTGCTCGTCATGCTGTTGATGTTCTATTAACTTAAAGTTGAGTTGGGCTTTGAACTATAAAGCTTTTAAACATGAGTCGAAGGTATCATGGTGTTGACCTGCATCCAATTAAATGTTACAGCCAGGTTTGGAGGGGCGGAATTGTATTGCCGATGAACATTACTTACCGACCTTCCTCCATGTGAGATTATGTCAATTGATTATATTTTCAAGTCATAATTGTATCCTCAATTCTGCTCCATATCTTTCTGTCAAAAACGCATTTATTCTTGATTTGTTTCAGTTGGCTGATCCTGGTGGAATTGCAAACTGGTCAGTAACTCATGTTGATTGGTCAGAGAGAAAGTGGCATCCGAAGTCATACAAGGCCCAGGATATTACTTATGAGCTGCTAAAAAACTTAACGGTACACATCTCCAAGAGCTTAATCTTTGAAAACAGGGGTTTCTGCACGTGTGCATGTTCTCTTAGTATTTCTTTTTACTCTCTGGGGTTTTCTGAGTTCATCTATAAGTTGCTCATGGCTGTAGCCATAATGTTGCGTTATTTTATTCCAATCATTCAGTTGAACTGCATGATATTTTCCAATCGTTGGTCGCATTATATGGCTTAGCTATGTGGGTGGTAGACCTTTTCTAATAACCCCATTTATTATTGGGCATTCTCTTCAGGATTGATTCTTGCTGCTTTAGTAGTTTATACATATAAAGTAAATATCTGATGTGAGCATCTGTTGCTATTTAATGATGACTGTCTAACGGTGTTATATTTGCAGTCGATCGATGTGAGTGTGCATGTAACCAGTGACGAGAAGGTATGTATTCTAGACATGCTTCCAAATTTCACATTTTAAGAAATGGTTAGAGCAAGTTAACATCTTAAAACAATGCGCTGGACTTTTTGCAGAAGGTAGTGCAGAAATGGCCTTGCTTATGGAATGGCATGCAACGGCCGTGTTACCTGTTCGCAAGGAAGTTCATGCCTGAAGCTCTAGATAACTTGTTGAATGATTTCGCCAATTATACAACGTTTTGAGCAGGATATTTTTGACTCTATATTCTTTGGTCGGATTGGCCGTTGCTTTTTCGACCGTGTTGCTCCATCTTGGTTTGCCGTATAGCTTTTTAAAGATGTAAATTGCCAAATTATCGAGGCATGATTTTCTCCGATCACGATTCGTCAGTGCAAAGGGCAACTAGCCAGAGCAGTTAGCTAGGGTGACCTGATTCATGCAGGAGGCTAACATGATTAGAGTTGCTTCCATGAGGATGGGTGACTTGTCTCTATGACCCGTCCGTTTTTTCGGTTTCGGGCTATCTTTGTTCTAGATTTAAGAACAGAATTTTTGGGGGAACTCTGATTTCTACATTTTTAGTTTTATGCTTTGATCCTTTTGTAAAAGATGAAATGTGAAGTTGCAGATATGACACAAGGATAGCACCCTGAAATTCATGCGTCAAATTCTACAGCGTCTTGTGTCTGCTGATGTGCCTATGGATGCAAGTCTAGTGTAGTTTATAATGCCAGTTTTAATAATTTTAACCCCAGATTTTGAATTTGTATATGTTATCATTTAAAAAGCATCCTTTAATATTTTCTGCAATTTTATATTATTTAAGATTACACACATTGGTGTCTATAGTTATACTAATTCTTTTTATACTCAGAAATCTTCTGAGCTCACTTTGTGAGCCCGAATTAACCGGAGTCCAACGCCGAATCTTACAATCTTTGAAAGGCAGGAAACTATAGAAAGGCAGGAAAGTAATAGGTATAATAATTATTATTCATTTTCCAAAGTCTAGCTTCCAAAAAAAGGAGGGAATGTTGCTTAGTTACTACTTTAACACTATAAATGGTCTTTATAACCATTTATCAAAAAAGAAAAATAATCATCATAACCTGTTTTTATGGATTCCTAGGCAACTTTCTCATGAAAAAAAAAAAGAAAAAAATCATCAATTCGCTTTTTCCTTTTTCCCCAATGAATTCGACTTAATTATTTATTTATTTTTAGCTAAGCTCAAATATTTCTCTTTAACAATGCTAGACACTGTCTTAACAGCCAATAAATTGTCTCAATTCATGCACAAACCACCTAAAGCAATAGTACTACACCATCGTGAAATATCGCTTGTGTTGAACCCTGTAAATGTGCAGGAGTCCAAGAGTTTTATAAAATGTTCTTGATGGAAGAAAATGTGAATGAAAGATACCACTGAATTTAATTGGGTCTATAAATCTAAGAAATAGTGAGAAACTGAAGTATGCCAATTCATGCCTGCAAATGTAGGAATTGGTAGGCGTATTGGAGTTTCCCCCAAAAGATTGAGAACTTGTTGTTTTGTTGTCCTCAATTACCTTTACAATATGGTGAATACGATTTATAATATCAGAGAAACAAAAAAAAAAAAAGATCTATGATACTTATAGAAAAGAAAATCATGTTGTGGATAAATTGGTCTCAAAAGATGTTTCATTTTGTACTCCGACTTGGTGGTCAAGTAACTGTCCTTTTATACTTAGGGCCAGTTTAGTAGTGTTGTAAATTTAAAAAAAATTACTTTTAACTGTGTTGAAGGAAAAATCAGCTGTTATAAAAAGTAACTGTGTGTTTGGTAAACTGTAATTATACAAGTGTTGCTGGTTCCAAAAGCAGTGTAATAGCGTTTAGTAAATTGTGAGGTTGAACTGTTGTGGGTAGTTAAGATGACTGTAAATAATAATCTTAAATTAATATATAAAGTAATTAATAATTGATAATTATTTAATAAATAAAAATTAACGTATTAATAATATAATAATAATGGATAAATTATCATTAATGAGTACATTAGTAATTAAACTATATATAATAAATTAATATGCTAAATAATTAAAAATAATAATTAGTAATTAATTATAAGTAATTACTATGTTAGTAATGTACTCATATTTATTAGATTATAAGTAATTAATTAGTGTATTAAGAAAAATAATTAGTATATACATAATTTATTAATATTCCTTTTACTACTTGAATTATTAACTTTTAGTTACATAATTAAATAATTAGTTAATTAATTACTAATGCTTATTTAATAATCTATTATTTGATATATCACATGATCAATTTTTGGTAATGATTCTTTTTATAAGGATTAATTATTAATTATCAATTACTAATTATTATTGATTAATATATTACATATTGATAGTTATAATTTATTTTTTCTTCACCAATTATTTACTAATTAATAGATTATAATTAACACAATATATGATTGATATATTAATTATTAATAATTTATTTAATAACCTATTATTACTTGTTTTATTGTTAATATATTATATAATTAATTTTTGACAATTAATCTTTAACTAAATAAATAATTACTATATTATTTATTATTTTATTAACAAAATTAAAAACTTAATAATAATTAATAATTGATTATTTAATATAATTTTGTTGATAATCATTAATTGTACTATGTTGATTTCTGGACAATCTAAAAATTAAAGTTGTCTTTAGGCTGCTTCTGATTTTGGTTGTAGATTCTTCAAAAATCACTTTTTATGATTTTTACTAAACACGATTATCAGCTTCTGATGACTAGAGAAGTGATTTTAGACTCCAAGACGCCCTACCAAATGCACCCTTAGTAATTTGTGATTTGGAAGGTTTTCCCGATTATAGGTTTTCTTCATGATGATAACAATTAGGAAATTCTTTTGGTAGATTTTAGGGTTTTCTGGAATGAGTTTACTTATCACTATTCTCTCTTACTAACAATGATCATGCATTTTTTTTTGGGGTTATATTTTCTATTTAAGTTATAAAATGTAAATCAAAATCTCTTAATCTAAAATGTCATACTCTGATTGGCCCGTGTCAAGCTATCTCTCCATTATATAATTACTTTTGTAGTTTTCTATATGTATGTGCCATAGCTATAATTCTCAAACTCATTGGCAAAGAAGTTGCTGTTGTTGTTTTTCTTTCCCCCTTTGTTTTTTTTCTCAAGAATGAAAAGGGCTACTGCAAGAATAATGAGAGATTTATCACATCTAAATTATGTTGGCCAACAAAAGAAAAAAAAAAAAAAAAGAAATCCAGCCTTTCTCAACCAACTTTAATAACAATAGAATAAAAAAAATAAAAAAATCAAATCTAAATGAAAAAAATACAGTAAAGCAATTCTGAAAAAGAACTACGCACGGTCCATGGAAACAATCAAACAACAAAAAAAGTAGGACATAAATTCATCAGGATCTAACTTTCTAATTAAAGAGGCGCCTCGTTAAAATCTCAAATGGTAAAAATTCAAAAAAGAAAAAGACCTAGTGAATGAAAAAAGTGCATGGTCCTTGAATTGACTTGACTTGGATTCCCAAACCCTTGGCCAAACCCAACTAAAAAGTTCCCTCCTCCTCCTCCTTCTTCTTCTTTTTATTTTTTTTATGAAGAAAAGTCCAAAAAGAGAAAGACCGATGTTAGCATACCTCTTCTAGTTGTTACCCAGACCCTCACACGAATATTTGTTGATGGCCTACTGTTGTGCCCTAGTCTCGATGAGGAAAGAGTCACTGTTGTGCCCTAGCCTTGATGAGGAAAGCGTCACCTCACTCCCATTAAATGTGTTAACAGTAAGGATACATGAGGCGTGGTCTCAGACACTCTAAATCAAGTACTACGCTGATAATTACAAACCTTCAAGTTAAGACACTTAAAAGAGGGTCTCCCAACACCGAACATCATAGACTCATCACCGTAATCCCATACTGCTAGGCCCTCCACTTGGTAGTAAGACTTCCCATGCTTGATCTATAGAATGAAAAACAGGCCACGTCTCATTGCAAAAGGGAAGCAGTGAAATGCGGGTGTGTTCATGAATCATTCCAACCAAAAATGGCCCGTTTGTGAGATCCCAAAATGGCAACTTTATTTTATTACCCCAAAAGTCATTACGATTTCTTGTTAATTGATATTACATTCTCAATTGCTAACAAGTTTTTGGGAGAACTGAATGTCATAATAATATGATATGAAATATTCAAGTACAATAAGAATATGTATTCATCCACTAGTGGACAAGTACATGGGGTTGGTGCCAAAATCAATCTGAATCAAACGACTTTAAACCCCAAAAAAAAAAAAAGGTCAAAAAATGTGGTGAACACCAAAAACCCCAAGTCCCCAACTTACCCTTTCCACAATTATTCTCTTATAATATTCTAACCTATGTAACTTGTGTCTTATTGTCTTATTTACACTTACGGTTCTTAGCCGATATATAGGCATGTATTTTTCACCACTTACAAATTGAAAAAAAAAAAAAAAAAAAAAGAAAGAAAGAAGAAGAAGAGAAAGTTACATTATCTCTTCTATTTCTTTCGTGTTTTTCTATCTTGTTCTTTTTAAATTTCTTGCAATTGTGTTATAATAGGTTATCGGTTTAAGTTTAGAATATATTCATTAACTTTTGGATTAATTACAAAAACTCTATTTGAATTATGTCATTTGTAACACTTTACCCTATAATCTTTTAAATATAATATTTGTTCCCTATGAACAATGAAATAGTAGCAAAAATGCCCCATATGTTAAGAAATTTAATAATTTTTAACACGTGTCACATAAATAACTGTTTTTGTTAAATAATTTAGAACACAATTACTATTTTAACCACACACCCTAATTTTTTAGTCTAATTTACATACAATATAACTAAAACAATAAATATTCTTCATTCCCAATGACACAATTAATGACGGGTGTTTAATAATTAAAAGTTTAAATTAAAATTAGTTTTGAATTCATATTAAATTCAAATTATAGAATTATCAAAATACCCTTAAAATAACTAATTAAATATCAATTTTTATTAAAAATTTAATGAAAATATTTTTTTATTAATATTTTATTATTTAGAAAGAACAGATGATACATTTTAAAAATTAAAAAATAAAGTATTACTAGAGTTATAATTTGGACGGAATTTTGTAATTAATTCTTTTAACCTTTTATGCTTTTCGGAACTTGAAAGTTGAAAGGCGTGCTTGCAATGGAAACGTCCAATTAAATGTAAATTCCTATGTATTATTATTAGTGCATTTATTTATGTGTTGGAAACTGAAACGACCAGAAAAGAATACTTGAAAAGAAAAGAAGAAAAAAAGAAACTTTATGTATGATGGGAGTCAAATTCAACACTAATGAGATAGAGGCAACATTTGACTGCCAAGCTGTACACATTTGGGTGATATTTTGAGTATGAAAATATGGATTTATGATATGTTTAGTTGGTGTATTTATGTTATAATTTAAATTATAATTTATGATTTGTTACAGTATTTTTTTTATAAAAACACACATAAATAAAGAATAATTATAAATTTATGAACCAAACGTCCACTTATTTCACGTGTATTAAAATTTCAAAAACCTAAAGTGAAGAGTACATACATACTCTCTTATTCAAATACTACCTTATTCTTTTGACACATGTCACCTTCACTTTTTCAAACAAGTACATATGATAATAAACCAATTTTTACATTCCTCATACGTGTTTATTTGAAAAAGTGTAAGTGACATGTGTCAAAAGAAGAATGTAGTATTTAAATAAGAGTATGAAATAAAGTCTGTATTTAGTACTCTCACCCAAACTTGTAAAAATCCCACATTGGATTAATGTGAGAATATCTTCCCTCAACTTCTTTATATAAGGGTAGTGAGTTTTATGTCTCTGGCATGGTGGCGAGATAAAAATTAGCTTGTTCATCATAACTTACAACAGAATGTTAATTCTTTGGGGGAGGAACCGGTACCATACAAAAGTAACGTAGCATTATGATATGCAATGTCAGCTTAAAATAGTCATTAAAGATATTTGAATGTTCCAAATGATATGAGTAAATTTGAAAAAAGAAATTAACAAAAGAGTGTATCTTCTGCTTTATGAAACTATACATATAGATACGTAGAAATATATATATATATATATATATATACTTTTTTATGTTATAGTAATTATATGTTTTAGATGATTAAAAGAACAAATAAGAATCCCTTAAAAAAGATGTAAATATTTTTTTTAAACAAGGATAAAGGTATCTCATGTTTATAATACCTTGTTAAACAAATGTACAGAAGATGTCAGTAGATGTTTGGTTCATAGATTCAGAACTATTTTCAGTTTACGTGTATTTTTTATGAGAGAAAATACTGTAACAAATCACGAACCATGATTCAAATCAGAGCACGAATTCACCAACCAAAAGCACATTATCTTAATTGTTAACATATATAGGCTCCTTTCTGACCATGATGGAGGCTCTTGCATTTTTAAAAAATATATAAGCTCAAATCCAAAAGGAACTTTATATTATTATATATATGGTTTATCGTGTGTCTATATATATCCACACAATTCCTCCGTTGAACAAACAAATAAGAGATCATAAGAAGCTAGCAACCTAATTGATCGATAATATACTGTGAAAGAAATGACTTGTAAGTTGATGTTCTTATTTTCAAGTGCAATAATATTCTTTGTAAATGTTACACAACACAAACACTTTTCCATCCCAAATAATTTACCTCATAATCATCATCACCAAGATGGTCATCCTTCGTCCCACTTCACTTTTAATTTTGAACGTTTCACCAAATGCAAAGAAAAAGCATATGGTTATTGCAATAATGAAAAGGAATATGAAGAACACAATATGAAAGATTATACCACTTGTCTTCTTCAAGTTTTTAAACGATGCATGACCAATAGCCGACCTCCGGAACAACCATGGTGAACATGTGATGTATAAATCTAATAATTGTGTATACATATTTTGATATGTGTGCATATATATTTAGAGCATCTCTAATGTAATGTTATAATTAATGTGTCAATTACAAATTTTAAATTTGAGTGTGAAAAACACTCTTCATGTAATGCTATTTGTTGAGTTGAGTTTCCAATATGCTATATTTTGTGGCAAATTTCCCACTAAGTATGGCGTATTAGAAATTTGACATTTAATTACTATTGGTTGAAATGTTTACTTTTTCCAAGTAATCAATGGAACTTTTGCATTTTCTAATTAGTTTAAAAATAATAGTTTACGTTTATAACTTTCAAAGCTTAATAATTATAAGAAAAAATAGATTTAGCATTTCAAATAGCAATATGCATTGGAACAAAAAATGAAAATAACATATTTTTTGATGTTAATTATACAAGTGGCATTATTAGCATTTATATTGGAGATGGTTCGCTTTTTATGGTAAGATATTTCTCTTAATATTATATGTTTCTCAATATTACATAATCATATAAATTATCATGTAAATTTGATGGAAGTCGATAAAGATTTGATAATATAAAAAACATAATATTCTTATATAAAAATTATGAAAAATTATGTGCGCGCAATATTTTCAAGACAAAAACATGTGTTAGTAAATATATTGTTTGCTCAACCTTTACATGTCTATAACAGACATTTCGTTATACAAAAAAAAAAAGGATGAATTTTACTACATGAAATGAATTCATATACACTAGTTGTTTCAAAAAATACTTCATATGTTAGTGATATATATATATATATATATTTTTTTTTTTTACTAAACAGTACTGAAAGTAATTGAAAGAATAAAATGTTACGAACCCCAAACTAATAAAATAATTGAATGACAAATTTAAGTTGATTGGAGAAAGATTTGATCCACATTTAGATAGTTTTCGAGAAGTCTAAATGTTCGCTATATTTCTTAAAATGCATAGCGCAAAATGTAAGCTTTACAAAAGTACAACAGCTATCATTTAAAAAAAAATAAATAAATAATGCCTCAATAGTGTGAATATCCGTTCTATAAAAAATATAATTACATTAATGATTTTTATTAACTGCACGAGTACTCAGAAATTTGACCTCACTATAGTCAAGTTAGTAATATCTTTGTTGAAACGTCATCGTTCAAATCAGCCACATTTTACTACAAATGTGTGTTTGTTAATATATATAGAGGATTGCTTGTAAAAAATTTTACTTCTAAATTTAAGTGGTCAAAGATTGTCCAGAACATTATAGCCAATACTGTGTCTTTGGTTTTTGATTGCCCCCCGTTCCTACATATTTTACCTCAATTTTGGAAATACATGTTCTTTTTGTGTAGTATATATAATATAATGTAACTATGACCCCGTTTATTTCACCGATTCGAGTTTAGAATTTGAGTTTTACTACAGTAAAAAACTCTCAGAAACAGTCACATTTAACTTAACTTTTTACTATAGTAAAAAAATATCACATAAAATCACATCTAACTTAACTTTTTTATTATAATAAAAAAATCTCACATAAAATCACATCTAACTTTAACCTCAACTCACTCAAATCAGCAAATCTAACTTTAACCTCAACTCGGTTGAATGACTTTAACTCAACTCGCTCAAATCAACAAATTAAAACTAAACGAACTACTCGCTCAAATAATTTTAACCCAACTCGCTCGCTCAAATAATGACAGCAAATTACTCGCTCAAATAACTTTTAACTCAACTATCAGCTCAAATAACTCCTAACTTTTTAAATCAGTGAATTAAACTTTAAACAAACAAGCCCTCATTTTTGTGCGTGTTTGACAAACATGTTCAGCATATATTTGTAGCCTTTTATCCTTCAAAAGAGGGACTTAATTCTAAAACGACAAATTAATTTAAACAAATTCCTGTTTAGTTCACAAATTTAAAATTTAAAATTTGAATTAAAATATACCTTATATGATAACTTTTTATTATAATAAAAAAAATTAAATATAATTTATAAAATTTAAATCAATAAAATAAAAAGATCCAAATTTTAATTGCGACATTTAGGCCCTAAACTGTTAAAACTAGCTTTGATGGGGTGCGCCAGGCCCGTGCAATAGTGCAACGCATGGGCGACGCTCGAGAGCCCCAATAGCAAGCTATCGTGATGGGCTCTCCCCCTTAAAAAATTAATTTAATATCATGTGGGCGAATCACCCACCTATCAGATATTAAACTGATAAGAACAGATACTACACTTGATCTTAGCCAAAAGGCCGAGAAAGGTATGCTTGTTCTCTTTTCTTAAGTTGTCTTTTGTAGCTCTCGTCCTCGAACACTCCGTACTCCCCGGTCGATGTGGGACAAAAAACTGGAAACTTACTTAAGAAATGGATTGCGCTTTTTGCAGTAGAGCACAAAATCTGCGTTAAAACTATGAAACAAAACATTGTTCCCTTCATTCACATACGTACACATACACATATACATACATAGATTTATATATATGTATATAAATATTATTGTTTCCTTCGTAAAAATTTCCACTGTAATACTCACATAACAAGAATATATTCTTCATAATATGGTGCGTCTCTCATATTGAACTCTGAAGAAACAAAAGGTGCGTTTGGATTCAGAAATAAAATGTGCGTTTGGAATTAGTTTCAAAATGATTTTATTTTCAATAAAAAATAAAAATGAGATTATTTTGAGAATCATTCTGAGACCGATTCTGAAATTGTGTTTGGTTGGTTTTTTAAGAGATTGTTTTGAGTAATAATAAAAAAGTGAAATCGTGTTTATTAATTAATATATTATAATATTGTTGATAAATACTAAAAAATGAAAACAGAAAAGTGAAAACAACTTTTAACTATTTTTTAATTCCTTCACAAAACCATACTCATTGTTTTCGTTTTCATTTTCATTGTCAAAACATTTACTAAACAAACGTCATTTCGTTTTCATTTTCATTTTTTACTTCTCAAAATACGTGAAAACTGTTTTCAAATATGGTTCCAAACACGCACGAAACTTCCCAAGGCACTAAGATGAGATAATAATTCATCCACACTTCAACTCTCATTAGTGTTAGGTTCTCAAATAAGAGGAAGTTACAAACTAATTCCTCAATTAAGGACATACAACCCCCACACACAAAAATTAACTAACAGATAACATAAAAGCTAATCAACATCGCAATCTTAGCCCAAAAAGCTCTCCATTGTGAGCAAAGCAGCTCACCATCATGAGCAGATACTCCCACACCCGTGGCATTGCAACCGGAACCTCCCGACAAAGAAGTTTGTCATCACGAGCAAAATCTGATCGTCACGATCAACGCTTGTCGACGCTAGTAAAACCTCCATGTCACGAGTACTAAAGAAGTTGCACAAGAAACCTCTCAATCTTGAGCGATGTCAAGAGCTTGTCACTCTCTTCTGCGCGGTTGCCGTGCTTCTCTCTCTCAATCTCTCTTCTCTGTCGACAACAATTAAGGTTAATAGATAGAGGCCTTTGTAAAAATAACTCAATAGGAAAGTTTTATTAGTAAAATAACCTTTCAAATTTTTTTTTTTTGCAAAATGACTACGGTAGAGCTAAGGTTTTGGAAAAATTGAGAAATTATGCCTCAATTAGGGTTCTCATTTTTTTTTTTTCCAATTTGTGTTAGATAATTTATTTAATTATTAAATAAAATAGATGAATTTAAGTAAATAGGAAATTAATAATACTACAAAAATAATGTATTTCTGAGTTCATTTATTAAGTAAAAAGAATTGGTATAATATTAGGCAATGTTGTATCTATTCTATGCTAGTTAAACATCAGGTGTCTATTTAGTTGGAATGTTTTTCCGATGCAAATCATACTAGTTGTTCTCTCTCTCGATTTATTAAAAAAAAAAAAAAGTTGCCCTCTCTTCCGGTCTTCATTTAGAAAGAGAAAAAATAAAAAATAAAAACATTAAAAAAAACCTTATATCCGCAAAAGTAAATGGATAGTATGCAATTCATCAATACTTCAAAGCATATACATATAGATGGACATAATAACCTCGAAAAATGCAATATATTGGACCCCGTCTATTCATTCTTTGGAGCTACCCAAGAGTCATGCTCAGAGTTTAAAAAGTATATGCGTGCTCCTAGGTTCATATACAATTTCTTAATTTTATTAGGGGAAAAAAGAAAGGCTCCTAATTTGAATATTGTTATTGGTTTATTTATTTAATTATTTATATAGACATTGATTCATAAAACTTTGGCCTCACCATCATCATTTGTCAGTTTCAGAGTTAACGTATGAACATGTGACCTGTTAAAAGCGTACGGTGTTTAAAAGATATAGACATATCTTATAATTCGTAGAAATTATTTGATTCGTGAGAAAATAGATATCGGTCTATAATATTTAATTAGAGTTCTCTCAACAAAGCATCTGAGAACTAAAGAACGGCTCCTAAGATATGAAAGGAAGCCTTTTGTTGCTGATCTTGTTAAGTTCATTCATCCTCACAAGTGTGATCAAGTCTCATTCTATCAATCCTCATTAACCTCATCACTTCACTTTTAATTTTGATATGCATGTTTTATGCTTACATGTCACAGTTTGATATGCATTAGTTACATTGTCCATTAATCATGCATATCATGGTTAATTCTGTTAAAGTTAAAATTTTGTTGATGCGAAAAGCCCTCCACGTTGGTGCCGTTTCTCACACGGCCGCCGGATTGGAGAGTTGGCCTAAAACTATAATGGCCAAAATTTAGCCTTCAAATGTAGTAGTCCTTGAGCCGATCTTAGGTTTCTTGGGAAATGTGCAAGCCCATTGAATAGAGGTGATCTTTGGATTCTTGAAAACTGTTGCGTTTGGAGGAAGAATTCGTATCATAGTTTGGATCATAATTTGTGACTCGCTATAATGTTCTCTATCTAACAAAAAATACACGTAAATCGAGAATAATTCTGAATCATAATTCTGAACTCATAAACTAAATTTTATTTATTTATTTATTTTGAGGGCAGATAAGCTTAGTGGCTAGTTAACTTTAGTCAGTTTACAAAAGATTCTAAGACGACATGATTCTCAATGTGTCAAGAAATAGTTGGCAATTTCTGGAGACCAAATTCAGCAATATGATTATGTTTAGGCAATAGCTTTGCATTATTAATTGAATTTTAAGTCTATTGATTTTTTATGTAAAATGATTAGGATATCCCAATAGATTTTTGTTGATCTATTTGTATTTTAATCGTGGCCGTTAATTTTTACTTCTCTAAATAATATGTTTTATCCAACGGTGTCCTGCCAAGCAATACACCACACTGAAAATGTCATTTTTCGGACTTATATGTGGCCTAGATTCTGTCAGTTAAAGAATATTTTAAGGTCAAAAACGCTTTATTTTAATGAAATAAAATGTGAGATCGAATTCAAGTCCTCTTAAACACGAGCTTAGTCCGATCTCACTTTATGTCAGTTTGACCTAGCTATCATTGACAGTCAAATACGCTTTAAAAAACATATACAAGAAGAAAATTTTCTCATTAATGCTCCTTTTTTGAGAGAAACAGAAGATGATTTTCTTCGCACAAAAAAAAAAAAAAAAAAACTCTTCAATGGTCTTTACCCATATGCCTTGTATTCCTTTATGAGTTTGGACAATTCTTTTTTCTTTTCTTTTCTTTTTCTTGGAAAAAGATAATATATTTCTAATAGAACATACAAAGGTTAATACTGACTCGTATGGTCTCAAATGCAGGAAAACTATGACCCCAATAGACCATCGAAATCCAACAATATAAACGCTCAGTCCCGTTCATTTCATCGATTCGAATTTTATTACAGTAAAAAGTTTTTAAAAACAGTCACATTTAACTTTTTTATTACAGTAAAAAATTTTAACATAAAGTCACATCTCAATTCAAATTAAAAATTTAAATCAAGAAACTAAACGAGCTAGAGAAAACATTCTAAAATAATAGACGTGTATCAAACTCCAAAAACAAATACTCAATAGGTACGAAAAATCTAACACGCCCATCACTTTTAATTGAGAATCTGTATTATTTTATTGCAATCCATATATAGAAGAGACAAAAGCATAAAAAATCTAAACTTGGGACATTATTCTCCCAAAGTGAGAGAGAGGCAGAATAGAACTGTGATGCCTAAGGTTAAGCAGAAACTTCCTATTTCAAAGTCGCTATTCTTGGTAAGCCTCATTCAAAGCCCCGCCACTGAAAAAAAAAAAAAAAAAAAAAAAAAAAAGAGAGAGAGAGAGAGAGAAAAAAAGGGTGTCGACGTTTGGTTTAGGGATTAGAATCATGTGATTAGAATTATTTTTGATTTACGTGTATTTTTTGTGAGAAAAAACACTGTAACGAACCATGAACTATGATTCAAATCATTATTTGAATCCTCCAACTAAACATCCAAGTTAGTGCAACTTCTACAACAATCCTCTAAAAATTCTCTAAATAAATTTTATCTGAAATGGAAAGAAGCCGTCGGCTATTTTCTTTAGACGATAACTTATATTAAAGTTGGTTTGTACATCCCAACTAAAAATGACTATACCATCTCCAGGTGAGGTAATCTGTCACAGCCATCAATTCATTGGGTTAAAAGATCAAGACATGGTAAGTTATATAGTCTTTTAGAGACCTTCTAGGATAATACTCAAGAGCAAAACTGTACAGATTTAGGTTCAAAATAGACAATATCATTACTGTGTGGAGGCGTGAATGATTATAAACAGGTGAGTTTCATCTGTCTTGTTTGTTTTACTAGTTTAGTTCAGTTCAACTTAATTCGAACAGTGCACATAGTTTGAACTCCTATTTAGTAAGCACGCAGTCCGAATTATATTCTCTATTTGAACTGAGTTAAACAGTCCAACTTAAAGTTTAGCTCCCCACTTAAGTTTGACCGTTTAAACCATTTTTAAACAGTAAAATGGTACCCACTAAGTTCAAATCAACAAAATTCAAACTAGTGAAGCAAACGGGGCATCATTTATCTTTAGCAAAACGGATTGCATCCAATTGGCCGGTCTGCAATTTAATTTCCTTTAAATAAGAAAGACTAAAGTTACTTTGCTAAATTTATCATTCATGAATAGCCAACCCATTGAATTGTCGTTTAGGGCAACTGACCCTTTGGCATAAATTTTGTGATTGATGAACATAGTTTTTAGTCACAATAATGATATAAGTTAAAATAACAACAATAATAACAATAATAATAACAATAATAACAATAATAATAATAATAAAATAAATTAGATGATACATGTGGCATTGTTCATTTCACCGATTCGAGTTTTTAGTTTTAGGTTTCTACAGTAAAAAGTTCTCAGAAAATGTCACATCTAACTTTTTCTGCTACAGTGAAAAGCTCTCAAAAAATGTCACATCTCAGCTCGAATTGAAAACTCGAATCCGCGAAGTGAACGAGGTGAACCTAGTAGCTTACCCGAAAAGTGATTTCTAGAGCCAAAGCCAATGTGTACCAATTTCTTCTTCCCTCATACACGGACGCTACCTTTCTGTTAGATACAATTAATTTTTCAGTTAATAGATTTATGGAAAGTATTAAGGTAGCCTTTCATTAATTAATTAGTTAATCAAACTCTTATATAAGTGTGAAGAGTCCAATTTGGTACCTCAATATTTGGATGTTAGTATGATACCATCCAAGATAATCTTACAAGTTCAACAATGAGTAACAACTTATAATATTCTGAATATTCAAAGGGGTTGTGGTCCAATTAATTAATTAAAATATAAAGGTAAAAAAAAATTGTTAAAAGCGATAGACGTGCAATTCTCTATAAATATCAATACGTATTTTTTTTTTTTGAAATAAACAACCTCTCACATAAAACAAGAAAGAAATAGAGGTATTGAATATGATCATATGAATTCTCATACAATGCCCATCTTGTCTAGTATGATTTTTGTCCTTTTTACTATGAAAAATTGCATTGCCCTTTTATTTCCACATCTATCTTCTAATTATCATCAAACGGCCTCTTCTCTCTACCTATTTCTGATTCCAATATAATTGATGATAGTTTTGTACCAAAAGCTATTATAGCAAATATTAAAGAGTGTAGAGCAAGAGCCTTTAAAGTATGCGAGGAGGATAGGGAACATAATATTAGAACAACATGAAGGCCATAGACATGACTTGTTTGAAGGTTGTCTTATTAGAGTTTTTGTACAATGCATGGAGGAGCTCCAACCGCCACCGGGGCCGATCTTGGTACAGATTAGCGATGTACGAAGCCACACCCGTCTCCGCACCGATGACATCCCTATTAGAGACCAATTGTAGAGACTTTATTTTGGGAGATTCAATAGTGGAGAAAGTATGAAGCTCCATTTCAATCAATAAGATCTAAATCAGACGGTACAGATAATATGAGGCTGGACATTATGAGAAAGATCTTTTAGACAGCACTGTTACACTTATTTTTATAAATATGGTCTAAATTGAATCATACTATTAAAGTCAATGGTCCTATTAAATGGGAATGTTCTCACTGTAGAATCTCCCTTTTATTTTTATTTTCTCTTGTGACATTTTACTTTACTCCTCCATGAGGATTTTGAATTAGGCATCACTGTTACAGTTATTTTTCAAGTATCATCTGAATTAAATCATAATGCTAAGGTCAATGGTCTTATCAATGGGCGCACCAAACGTACAATATCCATCATCAGGGCTGGGGAGGGAAGAGGGCTCAATGGGAGTGGCTGAGTTTTTTTTTTTTTTTTTTTTTTTTTTTTTTTTTTTTTTTTGTTGTTTTTTTTTTTTTTTTTTTTGGAGTTGTTTTTGTGGAATTGAATCTGGTGATTTTATTGATTAGTATGGTTTCAGCGTTTTTGAATCTGGTAATATTTTTGGAATTGGAATCTGAGATTTGTTGAACAGAGAGGAAATTTGTTGCATGGAGAGAAACGAAAGAGATGTTTTTTTAGATGATTTTTTTTAATTTTTAATACTTTTAAAGCATTTTTTAAAATATGTTTTAAAAATTTTAATTTCCGTTTGATTTTACGTCCTAAAAAAGCGCCTAAGGTACTAAAAAACGATTTCTTAAAACGTCAGGGTGCCAATTTACAATTGCTAAAAACACAACGTATTAAAAAATGATTATACTAAAACACACTATAGCATATGAAATTCTCTATTTTTGTTTTCCCTTGGACATTATACTTAACTCCTATATGAAAGGATTTATCCAACCTCTTTAGAGTTTTTAAATCGGTGAAATGAATGAGATCTGAGTGTATTTGATGACCTAACCTTGTTAATGCCGGTTTTCTGTGCATCGTACCTTAAGTTTCATATCATGCACGTTATTGGAAGACTTCTATCATGAAATCGCCATGTTCGTAATTGTGAACTAAACTACATAAAATATGAATATCTTAAAATTTGGATCATAAGTCAGAAAATATAATGTTTAGCAACTCAAGTCAAGAAAATTTTGATCGCTAATATCTGCAGAGACTTATTTTTAAAAATTTTCAATCATACAAGAAGTATTGACTTGTAATTAAATTGATATTTCAAAGTTAAAACTCCAAATAAATAAATAAAAAATCAACTATACTACTATGTAAATTTATAATTTCTGGGACAGTAAACTTTTAAAAATGAATTTTAACTTGGTTACAAGCTTAGTTCATTTTGAAGGGGGAAAAAAAAGAACAAATGAATACGGGTAAAAACATAGACAAAACTTAGAGAAAATTTAGTTGCATTTATGGCCCCTGAAAAAATAAAAACGATAAAAATTTTGGCTCCACGACTTTGAATTTTTCGATACTGAATGTAGTTACAAAGTACAAAAAATTGGAACTAATATATCTCATTAAGCACCATCTAAAACAGAATTCCTTCACCATTTATTTTTTATTTTTGAAATTAAGGATCGGGAGATTTGAACTCTACACACTTTGTGGTACAGTCCGATGTGAAATTACCATTAGACTATACCTGCAACCACCTTCACCATTTCCTTGAATAAAAAACTCGAATTAACTTGAATTTTACATGGTACGGTACAAAAGATACCCTATAGAGGAAGTGAATCCATCAGCAATTCTGCATTAAATTTGCATTCCAAAAGAATGTAATATTTTGAGATGCGTAATAGTTGTATGTAGAAAATAAACCTGCAAAAACACAACATATGGATTACATTCAAATGAGTAGGCAAAAGAAATAGGACTTCGAAAAATCTCCTTAAAAGTGCAATTTAGGCAGTTGAATTCAAGTGTAGACCGTCATCAAAATCCCCCGAGAGCTACAAATTTGTCGCATTTTGTTGGCCGTGTCATTACCAAGGTTGTCAAAAATTTAGGGGAGCTCAAGCAACAAAAACGTTTTTATCTAGGATAAAATGTCACGGCTTTTTGCATAGCCCCATTAGTTATAGAAAATATAGAAAATACTACGTAACCCAATAAAGCTAAAGCATGACTTGAATTGGCAAACATTAATTGAACAAAAATAGTAAGAAATAGGCCAATATAAAAAACTTAAGAAAGTATATAGGCCCATTTTTAGTTATAAAAATTAATATGCTATAACTTGTCAAGTTATGATTCATAACCAGATAAGTTATGAATAAACTTGTCAAGTTATGGTTCATAGCCAGACAAGTTATAGACAAAAATCATGAATTATGGACAATAACTTGTCAAGTTACGGTTTATAACCAGACAAGTTATGGACGAAAACAGTAATTTGACCTATTTATTAACTTATGTAAACTATTGACCTATTAATTTTAATTTATCTCAAGTCTTGACTTATTTCCCTCTTTCCCCCTTAATTGAATTACATGTGACTTTATGGTAGATTGTAGAAGCCCATGCTGTTATACATAGTCATAAAGTACAAAAGAAATTTAAGGGTTGTTTGGTACATGTATTCAAACTCAAACTATAATTCCGTTATAGTATTTTTCCTCTAAAAAGAATTTGAATAAAAAAAAAAAATTCCTACCAATAGTTATCTCACAAAAAATTTAAATCAAAACCCAAATCATGATTCAAATACACTTTCCAAATGGGTCCTTAATGAATGTTAGCCAAACTCAAGTCATGGTTTAACTTTATTGAGTTAAATAACATTGCTCTTTTCTAAACTCTTTAAATTCCAAGGTACGGGAATTACCCTCCCTTTCCTTTCTATTTTCCTCACCTAGGTTACATACCTTTCCGTCCCATTTTCTTTCCCTCTTACCAACGCAACCTAAACATTGAGAAGGGTAAATAAAGGTTCTCACAGCAATAAAAGGCCCACAATTTAATAGGCCAAATATGCAGCAGGAATTGCCAAACAAGACCCACACAGTTATAAAACTTGATGCTTCCATTGTCCTCTGCATAAAACATATACACTGGAAATAAATACGTGTGCTTTATATTCAACAGCCAAATATCACCAAGTGATTACTTTCGAAACAATGATCCACAGAGGAAAAAAAAAAGATTATTATTATTATTATTTTTTCCTGTTTCAAGGTAGGTTGATAATTCATATGACTAAACTTACCAAGCCTTTGACGTCAAGAACCTTACAACAGATAAGATAATAAACAAACGGTATACACTATAAAAAACTATATGAAGTCGCTCAAAGAGATAAGATTTCCAACTGTAATTGAAACAAAAAGAAAGAAATAGTGGGCATCAAAGAAGAAAATTGCTGTAAGTTCTGATGATCATGACGACTCTTAGGGTGCGTCTGTTTGCCCAACCCAACTCGAGTGAGCCCAACTTGAATGCAGACTATGGCTCAAGTTTGCCCGATCCAACTCGAGACTACGGCCCAAGTTCTCGTTCGTGAACCACACACTCGAATGAAGATTCCAGTATAACTCACTCACCAACCTGTTAAATTCACTTCACTCGAGTTAAACGCTACAGTAGAGATTCTCTCTAATGTGGCTAAATAGTCCTGATTCCTGCCATTACTGGCATTAATTATACCGTTGCAGCCGTTTTTTTTTCTTTCTTCCTTCTCCTAACTGTTGCCTGAACCATGCTGATAAGCCTTTACTCAGGCAAGTTTACATTAGGAAGAGTAAGAAGACTTAGGAGGAGTTAGAAGTTCGTTAAGCAAGATTGTTAGTTAGCTTGTTGAATAAGATTGTTGGTTAGTTTGTTATGAAGCTTGTTATGAAAGATTGTTAGTTAGCCTAGTTAGCTTGTTAAGAAAGTTTAGGAATGAGAATAAAAGGAGGAGGACACGGTTAGAGGTAGGAAAGGTTTCAGTAATTGTACAAGGGAAAATCTTGGAAACATTTTCAAGTAGGGGAGGCCACGGACCCTCGAAGTTCCGCAATTCGTTGTAACTTTCAGCAATTGTCTATACAGATTCTTCCTTCTTTTTGTCTATCAAATTCTGTTCTACTTTCTGTTAGTGTATCTCTCAAGGTTCTATCACATGCCAAGGGAAAGAATCACAAAGATCTGTACAGCTGATAGGAGTGACCCACACAACGCCTAACTTACTTAGCAATGAGCACCATAACTTAGAAATGTAATGTACGTACAATGAGAAAACAAGTGATCAACCGATTCACCGCTTGACTTGCACGGGGAGATTGAGAGAACTGGTTTTCTCCTCTGCATCAAATCGCGAGTATTCAATTTATCAAGAAAAAGTACCAATAACACTTAAACTTTGGAAGGAATCTGAGTTTTCCAAATTAAATCATAGAAATCAAAATTAGGAGCATTGGGTTCATCTGTAAGAGAAAGGAAAGGGGATTCAGCAGGGCAAAAAAAAAAAAAAAAAAAAAGTGTTATCTAAATTCCACTCTCCTGTCCTCAACGGCAGCCCAAAGTCAAAACCCCTCTGGAATCATGATCAACTCTGAACCCTCCCGAACCCTCCCTATCAGTTTTCTGGAAAGCTTTAAGTCCCAAGTGCAGACCACTCCCGAATCAGAGGATAAGTTTGAGAAAAAATGATTGATTGCTTTATTATGTAGGGCCGAAATGAATCTTTCTAAGAAAGGAATTTCTCCACACCAAAGATGGTGCAGAACCATTCGGGGAAGGAAAAAAAAAAAAAAAAAAACCAAAGTGCATTCTATACTGGCATAGTTTCAAAAGGTTTGATCAGAATTCCAGTTGAGCTTATAAATTTAATCCAATATGAGCTGGTGAAGTACCTGATGGGCAAAGGTTTTGTGATTTACTGAGTTGCTTCCAACCAGAACAGCCATAATGCTCAGATCCTGCGCTCTTCCCCAAAACCGAACAATAAACTCAAACTGCAGAACTCAAGGGAAACAATGTAAGATAATTGCTGTAGGAATAATGAACATCATTTTTAATGCAGGTGATCTCGAGAAATCCATGTTGAACTGTTCCCATTATAATACAGAAAATTTATCAGCTAAGGCCAAATTAGTTGTTGCAATTCAGTTTCAATAGGTCAAACTGTAAGGTAAAATCTCAGGATACTTAGGCTCCGTTCATTTCGCTGATTCGAGTTTTTCTACAGTAAAAAGCTCTCACAAACAATCACATCTAACTTTTTTGCTACAGTAAAAAGCTCTCACATAAAGTCACATCTCAACTCGAATTAAAAACTCGAATCAACGAACTAAACAAGCCCTAAATATTAATTAGCCACCTGCTAATTACTTTCTTGATCTTAGCATCGCCTGGAAATTAAAATTAAATTACATGGCATGTACTTATACTCTTAATCCTTAACAAGCAGTTAAAGTTAACATTTCAGATGTCAGTGACTAGGCCGGGAAACGTATTATTTATGATAACAATATTAACGTGTACTAAGTAATGTGATCACATTTATAATTTATATCTACTAGACCACTGCCACAATTTAACAATGCACACACTTATTTACCTAATTTGTACCATGCACATACTCTTGACACGTTATATTTGACTGTCATTTGAAAAAGATACAAAGTTACAAAGTTTTACTTAGTAAAAGAATTCTCTCAATGACTGTACATAGAATTATAGTTTCTCTAAAATTTAAGTACTATCCGCTGTTAACAGAAAATGTTTCTGATGTCAATAGAAGCTGGAACTCTTCTAAGCCTTCCTTTATGGCAATAAACAGAAGTAACGAAGTAACTGTTCTTTAACCCAAAAACAAAAAACAAAAGAAACAAAACAAAAAACAAAAACAAAAAAACACGAAATAACTATTCATCTTGGAAGATTAAAGCAAAGTTTTGATGAAATAAATGATACCTGAAGGAGGTAGAGAAGTGCAATCCACATAAAAGGGAGTGGACTTCCAACTTTGACAATAATATAATAGCCAGAGATTCTAAGGTTGCTTATTAGTCTTAGTCCACCTTTGGAAATAATTCCTTTGCTAAATAACTAGCCTTCTGCACCTCCCCTCTTGAGCAAAGTGAAGCAACTATTGAATAGTAACTGTTAAAATCACGAAACTGAGATCTTCTCTCTAAATGGTTAAGATCTTTTCCTATCATCTTTCCCTTTGTGTCAAATGATTGAAGCGGCAAATCACTTCCTTCGGGGTAGGTTAATGAGTCTGAGCTGACAGAACCAAATGATTCGTTGTCATGACGCTTTTGTAATATGTGTGATCCATTTAAATGAGGACTAAAAATCCGAGGAGGGAAATATATGGACGCAACTTCATTGAGTACGGTAACTGCTTCTTTGATACTTCCTTGCTCACATAGGCAAATGAGCAAACTTTCTAATGACTCTGCTTCTTCCTCGGTATCAACTTTGTTTATCAACTCCATAGCAGATTCCGATTGAAGCATTTCTCTTATGGCTGTCCTGGTTTCTTCCATCCTTCCTTTGGTATATAGACCTCTAATCAAATACATGAAGCCCAAGAAATCAGGTGAGATACCATTCCTCTTGAACTTAAAAAAATATTCAAGAGCCCCTTCCATGTCACCTTTATGGCAGCAACCATTAATTAGAGCGCTAACGGTGAATTCATCGGGTATAAGGCCTTTTACCTCTAAATCATGGACCAGCTTCAAAGCTTCATCCATTTGACCATTTCTCGAATAACCATCAATGAGCGAGTTATACACACAAATATCTGGTTTATAGCCCATGAAGAGCATCCTCTTGAACAGCTGAGTGGCATCCAGCAGAAATTGCTCTCTACATAAAGCACCAACCAATATAGCATATGTAACTTCAGATGGAATCAAATCAACTTTCTCTAAGGAATCAAATAGTCGAAATGCTTCAACTAGGCAGCCCTGCCGACACAACGCACTTATAACCATATTATAAGAGACAATGTTTAGAGCAATCCCCTTTCGTTTAGCAAAAGTTAAGAGATCCAACGCCTCACTGATATATCCTTCCTTGCAGAGGCCATGAGCCACATATGTATAATCATACACATCCATTACAGGTAGATTATCCTCAATCTCTACAACAAGTTTATATGCATCCAAAACTCTTCCATCTTTGACAAGCTGCTTAAAAAGAGTTCGAGGCAAAGTAACAGTTGCAGAATTAACATTCATTTTCTCTAAAAATAAACGGGCACTATTGACATCTTTCAGACATAGGTAAAAGGCTACAATCTTGCCAACCCTAGGTTCCGCCATACCATATTCTTTTATAAAGTTATTCAAAACAGCCAAACTTAACCACTTATTTCCACTAGTAACTAGCCCTTTTATAATTAAATAGTAAGACTTGCTTGTCAAAATTGATCCTTTCGCCTGCATCACCATTAACACTTCGAATGCAGCACTAGGATGGCGCCTCTTGCACAAAAAACTGATGGCCTTATTGCATAAAATATCGTACACTTCAGGCTTTGTATTATCCAATGTGAGAAGTAAATTCGAAATCCCAGGTGCCCCTTTTTCTTCCATAACCAATTTGATTAACATCATATAAACACCCAGATCCAAAGGAAAATCTTTCTCATTGAGTTCAATAAACACATCAATGGCCAGATCTGCCATACCCTTGTTGCAAAGCCCCCTGATAAGACAATCGTAGACGGCAACCGCAGAAATTGTTGTGCTCCTAAATTCATTAAATATCTCGAGTGCCTCATCAATTCTACCTACTTTACAATACCCATGAATCATAGTACAACATGTAACAGAGTCCGGGGACAAGTTCTTTTCTGGCATTCCCTTGTAAAGCATATATGCATCCTCAAATGCTCCGACCATAAATAGTGCTTTGATGAGTATGTTGCACATAACAACATCCATATGGACGCCAGCTTCTTCCAATCTCTTCTTAGTTTCCAAAATCCCAGTGATATTTTCTTCCTTACCATACCCATGTAATAACGTACTGTAAGTTATGGTATCTCCAATTACACCCTTGGAAACCTCCTCTGCCTCAGCCATCCTCCCAAACTTGCACAGTCCATTGATCACAATATTGTACGTGACAATGCTCGGACTAATCCCTCTCTTCTCCATTTCATCAAGAAGATCGAAAACGCAATCAAAATCGCCCTTCATGCAACAACCATCAATCAAAGTTGCATACATAAATTCGTCAACTTCAATCCCCAAATCTTCAACCATCTTCAAAACTTTGAACGCCTCGTCCAATTTCCCTTTTCTACAGAATCCCAACATGATGGCGGTAAATGTAACCAAATTAGGCCCCAGCCCACCATTCCTCATCTTCTCCAAAAACCCAACCGCCTTCTCTACATCTCCTAGTTTTGCAAACCCATCAACCAGTACAGTATAACTAACAATATCAGGACTTATTCCTTTTTTCACCATATGTCTATTCCTCTGAAACACCTCAGTCAATAACCCTTCTGAAATGTACCCACAAATCCAACTACTAAAGAAAACAGCATCACATTCCACTCCTTCCTTCTCCATCCTAAAAACCAAGTCATGAACCTCATTAACTCTACCCAACTTACAAAGAGCACCAACAAGTGCAGTGTAAGTCACTACATTAGGCTTCAAAGCCTCAGAACTCACGGCATTTTCAAAAAACCTCACTGCGAATTCTGGCCTCCCGATTTGACAAAAACCGGCCAATACCGAACTACAAACAAAATTGTCAAACGGGTATTGAACCTCAGACATCAATTCTAACACCTCAATTGCCCTACTCATATCTCCTTTAGAACTAAATCCATGAATTAACGAACATAACGTGAAAGAAGAAGGCAAAATAATACCTCGGATTTTCTGATACTCCTTTAGTACAATCAATGCCTTTTCTGGGTCCTTCTTATCGGTGCAAAATCCTCGGATTAGAGTATCCCACAAGCGAGTGTTCCAAAAATCTGAACTTTTTACCATGTGGGTCTTCATGAATTGCTCTGCCTCCTTGTACTTGCGCAAATTTAGGAGTGCCCACGTGAAAATTGAGTGTGTTTCGGAGTTGCCTGTGATTCCATTGGAGTTTGCCTGTGAGAATAAGTGGATGATGAGCTTGAACTTGCGTGCTTGAAAGAGGAAAGTGAGGAATTGGTTGAGGGGCTTAAGCGTGGGAGTGAAGCCTCTTTTGAGCAAAGTCTGAAGAGGTGGCGTTTTCGAGTACAACATGGTGATGGAGAAGAGCAAGATCAAGGACAAACAGTCCCTATTATAACGCCAAAATCTTCAAACATGGTTTGGGACGAAACATCAAATTTGTCAACTTATATCTGAATTTGGTTTTCCCCCGAGTCCCCTAAAAACAAAAATGCATATCAACAAACATATTAACATAAATAAAGTGAACTATTTTAGTATTATAATGAACAGATATAACATTCACTGAAACAAAAAATGATCATATTGTACATTCACAGCATACCTATATTCAACCTTATCACCACAGCTACTAAATTAAACCTGTAAATTTTCTTTCTAAATTCAACACTAAAATTAGACAACAAACGTTTACTCATAAGCTCAAAATTAGCGTTAGCATGAGATATAACATGCCTACTAGAAGTGACTAAAAAGAAAGCCTATTAGAAATATACACGTGATTTAAAAATCAAGCTCGATACTTTGCCACACTTCCAACACTCAGAAAATTCTACAATCATGGGGAATTCTAACTTTTTAACAAAGACGAAATAAATTGAACAAACTAAGTCAGAATTTTTATCGAACACATAGTAAGCACTACGCACCAACACAACAAGTCTCAATTCACACCAAGAACACGAAAGCAACAAAACCCAGATGAAAAAGAAAAAGAACAGACCTCCTGGAGAAAGTATCTGTCCAGCTTGTCGGTGATTCCGATGAAGGTCAAGACGGTGATGACAATGTGAGAGAGAGAGAGAGAGAGAGAGAGGAAGAATTGATTTTTTTTTCTTTTTCTGGAGTTATTTTAGTGTGATTTAAATGTTGTGATTTTGTTGTCTCTGTTTGAACTTTGAAGTGTTACATTTGAGTGTTCAACGGAGATTTTATCGTCGTCGTCGTTTTTTTTTTTTTTTTTTTTTGGAAAAGAAATACGCAGATGAAAGTGAGGAAAGAGGAAGAGAGAGGGAGTGTGAAGAAAGAGAGTTGTTTTTTTATTTAAATTTTTAAATCAATGTTTAATAATATTTCAGAATTTCTGTGAAAATTGTTGGTTTCTAAATAATTAATGTGGAAGGTACAAAATGATATTTCACGTCTAAAAAAAAAAAAGAAAAGTCACATAGTTTAAAAAAATGATTTTCATTTAAATAAAATTATAAAAAATACAGTGTACTAAAAACAGCTTATGCTAAAACATAAGGTATCACTATGATATCTTGTCTTTATATTTTTTCTTTCAAAATATGATACTTTTTCTTTATATTATATTAGTTGAACTCCACGTGCTATGCACATGGAAAGTAATTTATATGTAAAGTCTTAATTATTGTGTTATCGTTAAAAGCATATAACATCTAAATATAGAATCCTAAAAAAGAACAAAAATGAAAAAAAAAAAATAAAGGTTTAAGGCAAGAAGCCAAAGAAAGGGGATAAAAATGACTAAAATGAAGAAATAAATAAATTTTAAAGCAAAAGGGATCAAAATGAAAAAATGAAGTTGCAGGACAAAAATAAAAAAGATGTCAAAAAAGACCAAAATGAAAAAATAAATGAGTTTTATGGTAAAAAGAATCAAAACAAAAAAATAAAATAATATTTCAAGACAAAAATAAAAAAGAGGGTTAGAAAAGGAGTAAATGAAGAAATGAATAAGTTTTAGAGAAAAATAGACCAAACTACAAAAAGATGATATTTAAGGGCAAAAATAATAAAAAAAAGCGATTACAAAGACGAAAACGAAGAAATAAATAAGTTTTAGAGAAAAATGAACAAAAAATTGATTTAAACAAATAAAACTTGAGGACTAAATGAAAAAAAAGGTTTAAAAGGGCTAAAATGAATAAATAAATAAGTTTAGGGAAAAATGAAAATGAATAAAATTTGTCCAAAAATAAAAAAAAGGTGTAAAAAGGATCAAAATGAAGAAATAAATTAATTTTAGGGTAAAAAGAACCAAAATAAAAGCAAAATAAAATTTCAGAAAATTAAATAGGGTAAAAACGGACTTAAATCAAAAAATAAATAAGTTTTAAGACACCACCAAAAAAATAAATATCTAATTAATATAACATCTTAAAAAAATAAATAATAATCAACATAAATGAAAGAAAAAAAGTTAAAAAGAAGGGTAAGAATGAAATGTAATAAAGTTCTGGAGAAAAAAGTAAAAGGAAAAAGAAAAGATGGAAAGAAAAAAAAAACATAAAAAAACAAAAAAAACAAAAAAACAAAAGCCGAGAAAAAAACTCAACAAAAAACGAGCGTTTCATTTAACAGTACTTTTTCAAATTTTTATATATGTATAAATAGATATTAGTGGTTTTAATGACTACTCTAATATTTATTTATTAGTGAGCATTATTATTTTAATTGAGAGATATTGATCTAATGATTTTGAGTAGTTAATTAAAAAATGTATGCAATTAATGAGATACATTCTTATCACATAGTATTATTATATTTTTATATTTCATGAATAAACACGGATGAAAATGTAACAATTGAAAATTTATATGTATATAATTATAGCATTTTTTTTAGAAATATACGTTTTCATCAAAGTTAAGTGGGTCCTTTTTAATTCTCATCAACAGACATGCTTTCTTTGATTTTTGTTTCATTTAGAATCTCAAAGTATGTGGGTATAATTAATGTGTTGAAAAATATTACTTCTATTTATAGCTAATATATATGAAGGTGTTTTCTTAACGGGTTTTAGATTTATTGCTGAGAAAATTATAATAAAAATAAATTATAATTTGGTTGAGGCATTTCATGAATAATAGGGTCCAAATAAAATACATATTTTTTTAAAGGTATGCAAATAGAATTACTCATGCTAATATTTCTAGTGGAGAAAATTACAGATTTTATCTAAGACGTTCTATTTCATGACATATTTTTAAAAATTGCCCTAAACTTAATTAATTGAAGCTTCTAAAGCTACAACGACCATTTAAGCCCCAACTCAAACTTTTTATTTTTAAAAATTTTATATAATTAAAATGTGTATTATATTACAATTATATAAAATAACCCCGTTAAAATTTAATCTTATAGCTCTCATTTCCGAAAGCTCAACTCGAATTGTTTATAGCTCTCATTGATAAAAATTTTCTGACTCCGTCACTATCAAAGATTCTAAAGTTGAGAGGATATAACATATCACTGAGAATAATCAGAGTCACGTATATATATATATATGTATATTATACACTACACAATATGCTAATTAACTGTTATAAGAAATATGAACTAAACACAAATCCATTTTCCTTCCAACAGTCACGCCAAACACCTGAGTCATGTCTAGATCTTCCATCTTCTCATTAGCAGGAAGTTTCCGATCAAAATGGTAAAGCAACTGCACAAGAATCAGCTCAACAACCGCTACACCAAATGTCACGGCCGGGCATATTCTTCTTCCGACACCAAATGAAATGTACTCAAAATATGTCCCTTTATAATAAACTGAATTGTCAAAAAACCTTTCAGGACAAAACTTCTCGGTCTCGGCACCAAATAGAAAGTACTCAAAATAGGAACTTTAGCTCGTCAAGGTTTCTTTGATGACTGATTTTAGGAACTTTAGCTCGTCAAGGTTTCTTTGATGACTGATTTTAGGAACTTTAGCTCGTCAAGGTTTCTTTGATGACTGATTTTAGGAACTTTAGCTCGTCAAGGTTTCTTTGATGACTGATTTTAGGAACTTTAGCTCGTCAAGTTTTGTTTCGTCTACCTTTCCTTGCGCGCGAAAAACCCGTCTTTACCTCGGCTTGTGCCTTTTCCATGACCTTAGGGTTTTTGAGCATTTCGGAAATAGCCCATTCTAGAGTTGTTGATGATGTCTCACTTCCAACACTAATAATATCCTGCAAAGATGTAGGTATAGATTTTTTTTAGCATGTTAAGCAAAAACCCTTCTCCGTTTTTATGTTTTTGTTTTTGTTTTCTTTTTAAAGGTCAGATTTTATTTTTCCCTTGAGCTAATGCTGATAATATATATTGACTTGTACTCTTTTAATTTTACGTATGAATTATGAAGAAAATGCATCTAATATGTCCTTTTTTCTAATTTCTACCAAGGAAAGATATTTTATTACTAGAGAAATAACTTAATAGCATTGTCAAAACTGCCTTAAATATGTGCCTCCGTAAAAAGAAAAAAAAATCCATACAGGCTCATGTGTAAAATATTCGTAAACATTCGACAGTTTTCTTTCTTTCCCATCTAGAGAGAAAACACCCCATTCAAGAATCTGGTGATTTGATTGAGGAAGACAATAACTTGACGTGCCCGTTGTCTTAGAGATTTCTACTGAAAATTAAGGCTGCACCAATGGAGACAAGTATTTGTTCTAACCTATTTTCTTAGTAATTTGGTGTGATGATTCATGGAATGTGGAATAAGGATTTAAAGATCCAACAAGTGCTATTAGAGCGGTCATCACATTAAATTATTGAAAGAATTTTCATATCCAATATCTCCGGTTGAACATCATGTTTATTGATTCATATGATTTTTTTTGTCTATAAAATTTTAGATATGCTTTATTTTGTTAAGAAAAGCATATATATTGATAATCATATGAATTCTTAGTGATTGATTTTAATCAAAATTTGTTGAATAATTTCAAATTAATTGTTATTCACAAAATTGATTTTCTAGAAAATTAAGGATTAAGGAAATTTGGTAAAGGAATTTATTAATAAAGTTTTTTTTCGGTTGTTTTGGGGAAACTTTTTTTTCCTTCTTTATTCTTCTCTTCTTCGGATTGAAGATTGTGGCTGGTGGCAGCCTTGGCCACCGGTGTTGAGGAAACAAGGGTGCGGCCATTGGGCGGCACCGACAGGCTAGCCGCGGCGGGATGAGGAACAGCGGCGGCCAAGGCCGCCGTATAAGGAAAAGAAAAAAAAACTTCTTCATGACCGGCGGTCGCATCTGCCACCGCCGACACTATGGATGACTGGTCGCAGCCTTCTAGCCGCGCCGGTGACAGGATAGCCGCAGTACACCACCGCGGCTGCATGAAGTGGCGGCTTGGAGGCCGCCACATCTGGGAAGGGTCGCAATTGCAACCCTAGGGCAGCAACAGCTCTAGGCTTTGGCCCAGAGTTGTAAAAAAAAAAATCACGGGCCCATTTGGGGCCCGTGACAAAAGAAGCCTGCACAGGCCCTATTGGGCATGTGCTTCAGTGAAAGGCCGCATGTATAAACCTGCAACCATAAGGGAAGTTTTGGGTTTATTTTAAACCCAATTTTAGGTATTTGGGTAATTTTTAACGCATTAAGAAATTAAGTATAAATTAATTAAAGATTTAATTGAATAAAATAAAATTCTGATTCTTTGTTTTGTCTTGTTTAATCATTATTGCACTTAATTGTCTTGTATTTTAAAATAAATTAATTGAAATAATATTGTTGCCAAAATAACCTCTGTTGTAGATGTTAATTTATTTTAGAATATAAAGATGTGTATGCATGTTATTTATACGAATAATGATCGGCCCAAAGGAAGGTTATTATTTGGCCAAATAATTGGTATACTTGTGGTAATAAATATGTGACAATTATAAGGTTTTCCATGTGAACAATAGTCAGCCCAAAAGAATGATATTGTTGGACAAGATTTATTGTCAATATTTGATTACTGCGCGGACAGTACCACTTACAAGCTGATATTTCTGGTCCAAAGACTAAATATTAGTGTTGTACTAGGTATCTTGAAATGGATCCACCATCCTTCAGATTGTTTATTTATGTCATATTTGCATTTTTATTGTTTGATTATGCTTATGTATGACATGAATGTTGATTGTGAGTATGTTGTTCTATTTTGTTCTCTATTTAGTTTCTACTACTGCTGCTAATGATCCCAATGCTGAATGTGACGAATTTCAAGATCTGGAAAGAGAACGTGAAAATCATTCTCGACTGTAGGGACTTAGACGATGCGCTAAGGATCGAGCGACCCACTTCTACTACGGAAAATCTAAACACGGATAAAATTGAGAAGTAGGATCGCTCTAACCACATGAGTCTAATGATCATGAAACGCTCCATTTCGGAAGCGTTTCAGGGCTCTATTACTGAGAGCACTAATGCCAAGAAGTTCCTCGAAAAAATTGAGCAATATTTTGCCAAGAATGAAAAGGTGGAAACGAGTAATGTTTTGGCAAAACGAGTAATGTTTTGGCAAAACGAGTAATGTTTTGGCAAAACTCATTTCCATGCGGTATAAAGGAAAGGGGAACATAAAGGAGTACATTATGGAGATGTCTAATCTCATTGAGAAACTCAAGGCACTAAAGTTAGAGCTATCTAAGGATTTGCTCGTGCCATTGGTTCTCATTTCTCTTCCTGCACAATACGGTCAATTTAAGGTGAGCTATAACACCCAAAAGGACAAATGGACTCTTAATGAGCTCATTTCACATTGTGTTCAAGAAGAGGAAAGACTCTAGCAAGATAAGACTGAAAGTGCTCACTTGGCATCCACCTCTCAGAATAAGAGAAAGAAGAGAGATAAGGATACTGCAAAAGGAACACCCAAGCAAAAGAAAGTAAATAAGCAGGATGAGGAATTCACCTGCTATTTCTGTAAAAAGGGTGGACACATGAAGAAAGAGAGTTCCAAGTACACCTCTTGGCGTGAAAAGAAGGGTAAGACTCTCGTTATGGTTTGTTCTGAAGTTAATTTAGCTTCTGTACCTAAAGATACTTGGTGGGTAGATTCTTGTGCTACTACTCACATTAGTATGTCTTTGTAGGGTTGCCTGTGGAGCCGACCGCCAAGTGATGCTGAAAGATTCATCTTTGTGGGCCATAGCAAGAAAGTTCCAGTAGAAGCTATCATAACATTTAGATTATTATTAAATACATGTGTCTATTTTGATTTAATTGAGACTTTTGTTGCACCGTCATTTAGACAGAATTTAATTTCTATTTCTAGTTTGGACAAATCCGGTTATTCTTGTTCTTTCGGAAATAATAAAGTTAGTCTTTTTCATAATTCAAATATTATTGGTACTGGTTCTTTAATTGATAATCTTTATATGCTTGATATTATTACTTTTGATAATGAAATTTTACACACTAGTGCACGAGGTACAAAGCGAAAATTAAATGAGAATTCTGCCACCCTATGGTACAAGCGTTTAGGTCATATCTCTAAACAGAGAATTCAGAGGCTTGTGAATGATGGAATTCTTGGTCCCCTAGACTTGACCGACTTTCAGGTTTGTGTTGAATGCATTAAGGGGAAACATAAGAAAATTATGTGCCGATAGAGCCAAAGATGTCTTAGAACTCATTCATACTGATATTTGTGGACCATTCCCTGCAGCTTCTTAGAATGGTCAACAATACTGTATTATATTCATAGACGATTATTCGAGATTCGGCTACCTGTACTTAATACATGGGAAGTCACAGTCAATGGATCTTTTTAAGGAATTTAAGGCCAAAGTTGAACTTCAACTAGGGAAGAAAATTAAGGCAGTCAAATCTGATCGTGGTGATGAGTACTACGGTACATATGACGAATCAGGAGAACAACGTCCAGGACCCTTCGCTATCTTCCTAAAGGAATGCATAATCATCCCACAATACACAATGCCAGGTAAGCCTAGCATGAATGGGGTTGCTGAGAGATGAAACAGAACTTTTAAAGACATGGTGAGAAGCATGATTTGTCATTCTTCTTTACCTGAATCACTTTGAGGAAAAGCATTAAAGACTGCATTTTATATCCTTAACAGCGCTCCAAGCAAAGCAGTAACTAAAACTCCTTATGAACTATGGACAGAAAAAAGACCTAACATTAGGCACTTACATGTTTGGGGTTAGAAAAGCTCTTCCTAGCAAACTGAGTTCTCAATTAAAGGCTATGTGGATTGCAGCTATTGTATCTACACTCTGGAGTACTTGGTTTCTTCGCAATGAGGTCAAGCATGAAGGGAAACAGGCTTCAGAATTGTGCTTTCAATGGTTTGGAGATTCGTTCAAGAGGCTGACTCTATCAGTTTGTGCGTCATGAATAATATTAAATCGGATCTCTTTACCTTGCGCGATTATAGTCTTAACTGGCCAACCTCATAAAGCTCTTGTCCGAACCAGTTACTTGGAATGAGCCTTTGCCTGGTTGGATTAAGGTGAAAATAGATGGTGCTGCAAATGGAGCACCATACATTCCTTATTCATTTCACCGATTCAAGTTTAAAATTCAAGTTTTACTACAATAAAAAGCTCAGTCATATCTAACTTTTTTACTACAATAAAAAGCTCTCACATAAAGTCATATCTCAACGCGAATTAAAAACTCGAATTAATGAACTAAACGGATGCAGAATGCAGAGGTATTTTTCGCACTTATCGGGGTTTTTACAAGTGTTTGTTTTGCAGTTCCAATTGGTAACGCTTTCGCATTTGAGGCTGAGCTGATGGGAATCATTGTGGCTATTGAACATGCTCATAAATATGGCTGGAAATAATCTCTGGATCGATTGTGATTCAACGTATGTCGTGCAGCTACTTTCTTCTAACACTATTAATGTCCCTTGGCAATATAAGGCTAGATGGATTTCTGCGCTCTTTTTTCTGAAAAAATATGTGCCATGTAGTTTCGCATATTTACAGAGAAGGTAATCAAGTTACTGACAAGCTAGATAGTCGAGCGATTCATCTGCAAGAACCAGAATGGTGGTGGATTGCGCCAGATTTTGTACTCTTTTCGTTTCTAGAGATATGGCAGGGCTTTCTTGTTATAAATTTTAAAGGCATGTTCTTTTAGAGTGTGACTTGAGTATAGTTCTTAAGTTGAATTTGAGTTATAATTTGAGTTTATGTTTGGTTGTATACATTTGATTTATGGTTTGAGATAAAAATCTTTTTTGAGTTTGTGTTTGAGTGAGTCAAAACTTAAATTTATATTTAGATAGTATTTTAATAAAAATTCAATGGTGATGAAAAATTTTAATAGAGTCTATGGGTGGGGTTTTATTCGTCTTTTCGTTGTCAACGCATAGAAAAAATCATCTCAATCAGGATTAAAACGAAAAAGTTATAACATTTTTAAGAATAGAAAAAATATTGTTCATTAATTTGAGTTTGAGTTTCTGAACTCGAGTTGAAAGGAAAACTTGAACTTGAGTTTTAATCCCAAACTCGAGTTCAAACTAAAAAGAACATAAACTTAAATAAAATTGGAACTCGAATTACATTTTTTTTAGTTTTTAACCATGCCGAACAGCCCCTTAATGTTCTAAGACTGAGTACTCTTTTTCCTTTTTTGGTTTTTCCCATTAGGTTTTCCTTGGGAGGTTTTAACGAGGCTTAGTCTGCAGGGTTCGTGCATAAGGATAGTTCAAGCTTGACCTACTGCTAGACCCTGCCGGATCTTCTAGATCTACAGATCAGTTTTTTGTCCTAGTTTAGGTTAGTACCTTGCTAGTTACTGTTTGTTTCTTTTTAATATTTAACTTGGGGTTTGATAAAGGATAAGTTGTTCCGAGTGCCAACTTAATTAAAATTTTTAAGTAACTTTAATATCTGTTATTCTCTGTCGTCATTTATTAATAAAAAAAATATATGTAATATACGTGAACATATTACATATATGTGTATCACATTATGTCGGTGTGTGTCTATTGGTGATTAATTAAAAAAGTGAAAAACGTACCAAGAGGATGGCTTTGATGTTGCTAGCTGTAAGAGGAGGATCAAGATCATCGTCCATTTGAAGCCTCAAGAGAACATCAACTAGATCTTCCTGATCATCATGATTATCATCTCTTTCTCCAGAGATTACAAGCTTCCTCTCTTTATGCTCAGTAATGATCTTCTCCAACATCTTATCAATCTTTCCATGCAACTTCTCAAGTTCACGCCTCGTCCCACTAACCTTTTGAAGCACTTTAACCGAAGGATACAAATCCGCCAGAGAGAACCCGGCTGCCAATCTTATAATATCCTTCAAAATTCCTGAGTACTTTTTTGATCTTCAGATTTCTTACCAAAAGCCGCCCTTCCCGTTACACTATTCACCGATGACATAATTTTCTCGCTAAGATTAATCATCGTTCCTTCGCTTAACCTTATTTTCTCGACAAGATCCGAAAACTCCTCTTCCCTTATGGATCTATTGCCTTTAGAGCAAGAATCCGTGTCATGGTTTGGATTATAGTTCGTGACTCGTTACAGTATTTTCTCTCACAAAAAATACACGTAAACCGAGAATAGTTCTGAATTCATGAACCAAATGCACCTGATAATATTCTCTATAATGAGAAAACATTATACTTGTGGAGACATACGACGAAATTTTGGCTGCAAGAAGAAAGGGCCTATCGGCAAAAGTTGTGTCATGAGTTTTCGTTACCTCTTTAGCCAAATCCGGTGAAGAAACAACTATGTGGGAAACTTGGCCAAGTTGTAAGTGAATTAGAGGTCCATATTTTTTGGCTAACTTTGTAAGGGAATGGTGTGGTAGTGACCCAAAAAGTTGGTGCATATTTCCTATTAGTGGTAGTTTCCATGGTCCCGGAGGCAAGTTTGGCTTTGATTTCTTGGCTAATTTGGGTATCTTTGGTAGTATTTTGATTATCACAAACAAGATGAAAAAGGTGAGTGAGAGAATTGATGGGGAGAAAGTATAAGAAAGATCCATGATGAGTTTGATACTTTTTTTTTTCTTTTTGGTAAATAAGTTTATGATGAGTTTGATAAGCTTGGAGAATAGTGCTATAAGCTAGACATTAGTGTAGTAGAGGAGTCTGGATAGCTAGCATTATCAAGATTCAAGAAGACAACTCAAGAATGTTGACACCTTCTAAATTCCTAATTTCAAACTTATCTCTTATCAAATTCCCCACCACAATTTATTAAAAATTAAATTACAAAAATTCTAAAATTAAAAATCAAACACATGGGATTATAACCTAATCAGATCCACGTGGACAAAAGGTTGCAGAATTGGATAAGCACTAATTGAGCAATTATTGCATAATTAACGTCAAATCTGGTAATTGGCTTTAAAAAAAGATGTTGACTTACAGCTTTTACTTGGATAAAATGTTCATAATTTAGTGATGGATGGAGATGCTTACGTGCACAAACAGGAATATAAAAAGGGGAACCATTTGATATTTTTTTTCTTTTCAATTAAGAAAGGTGGTCTTTAAATTAGAGGCTGGAATTAAGAATTAAGAAAAAAATTACATAATTTACCTTTAAAAGTGCATGGGTCTGGATTGTATCCTTGATTAATATTCTTTTGCTAGTATAGTTATTTAACTAAAAAGATTATTAATCAAGTGTAAGGATAGAAATCTTAACTCATGCACTTTTAACGAGATTTGTCTCATTTTCCTCTGAATTAAAGAATAAAAAAATTCAAGCAATCTCTATATAAACATTGTACCATTGAATAAGTTACTTTAGCCTAAGACCGCTTCGTCTAAACGCACGGGGAGAGATAAGGACGGGATGGAGTTTGGAGCAGATTGCAGATTCAATCTCCTATTGTATATAAAAATAAAATAAAATAAAATAAAAAGTGTTACTTTATCAATACGTACACATATGAATCTTAATAAGCTACACCTCATACTTAACTTCTAACATGCTAATTGAGGGTTTTGACTTGGGACGTAAATCTTCTATTTAATTTTAGTATCACAATTAGTGTCTAATTAATCATATTATGCCACGTTGTATAAAAAGATTAAACTGCTTTTTTATCAACTCTCGTGTGTTTACCATGAGATGATGTGATTAGATTGGTTAGACACCAATTGAGACATAAAAAATTAGAAAGTGAATCTGGATCCTTCGACTTGATGCTATTAGAGATTCTTGTGTTTTACTATTAAAAAAAGAAGAAAGGAAATTGTAATTAATAAGAAAAGGCCTTTTATTGTAGTTTGGGAGAGTTTAGCTTTCATATTGGCAAAAACTCACTTGGATACCTTTTTTTTTTTTCAAAAAAATCATTTTGATACCGTGTATTTTTTATAATATTAATATGGTACTCTCACGTTGTTAAAGTATCATTTTAGTACCCTAAAACCTATTAAGACTAAAAATATAATTCATTAAAAACGTAAGGATATATATTGTTTACACATATTTCCGTCTTTTTTTTTCTAATTCAAACCATTAACATAAAAGGAGGAAAAGTGTAAAAACAAAAAAACAAAAATCTTGTCTCAAAAACCATTTAGGAGTAAAAACAAAAAAAACAAAAATCTTGTCTCAAAAACCATTTAGGATATTGAGATAACGTATGTTTAAAATGTTAAGGCATCATTTTAATATTATAAAAGCATGAAATACAAAAGTCAAATTTTCTTTTTATTATTTCAGATTAAAGACATAAAATATAAACAACTTGCTCAATGTCCCACATGGACCACTTCTCACCTCATTTCCTCTATAAATACTACCACTTAATTTGCACTTTACATAGTATATTTTTTATTTGTTCATGCAGTTTAGATTAAGTCTTAGAGCAATGATAATTTTATATATTAGTAATTGTCTTAGTCACCCAACATATATTGACTAATAATCGAGCACACTATTTAATCAAATCAAATTTGTAGCTCATCTTATTCTCATCTTATTTTATCTTATCTTATCGTAATAACTATATAAAAATCTCAATCTCCACTTTGACATCCTGTGCTTTCACATTTTGACGTCCTGTGCTTCCACATTAGCCTCCGTCTTGTCCCCATTTTGTTCCCATTTTGTTTATTTGTTGTTTCTTTTATCGTTTTCAATGTTTTTTTTTTTCCTTTGTAGTTTTCAATAGGTCTTTTTTTTTTTTTTTTTTGGTTTGCCTTGTTCATTGCATTTATTCATTTCTTTCTTTCCTTTTGTTTTTCTTTACAATCAACAAAATGGTGTACACGTTGAATAGAGAAAAGACATTCTTATATGCTAGCTATATTAAAGAGAATTTTGTGTTTGTAACCTACAGGTTCATAATTTTAAAAACTAATTTGTAGTTTTTTAACTTTTTAGCTATTTAACTTTTGATTTCTAAAAATTTAAATAATAGCTTCTACAATTTAAGATTTGTACACATTTCTTTTGAATTCTAAATAAAAGTCCTCGGGGTTGTTCTTTTACATTTTTTAGTTAAGGTGACTTAAGTGATGATTTTGAGTTGAGTTTGAGTTATAATTTGAGTTGAAGTTGTAACTTGAGTTTGTGTTTGAATGTGCACATTTGAGTTATGATTTGAATTGAGAATCTTTTTGAGTTTGTATTTGGGTGGGTCAAAACTTAAATTTATATTTAGATAGTATATGGGTGAGGTTTTATTTGTCTTTTCATTGTGATGCATAGAAAAAAATTATCTCAATTAGAATTAAAACGAAAAAATTATGACATTTTTAATAATAGAAAAAATACTGTTCATTAACTTGAGTTCGAGTTTATGAACTCAAATTAAAAGGGAAATTTGAACTCAAGTTTAGCCCTAAACTCAAATTCAAACTCAAATTTTACAAAAGAATATGAACTTAAATAAAATTATAATTTGAGTTCAAACTGTAATTTCGTTATAAAAGAACAACCCCTCTTCTTTTAATAAACAAGTCGATAGACTCACAAAAAAATATATGTGAGATATATTGATAATGAGTGATGAGATTCTGAAGCCTTTGTATTGTGATAGTTCTAGCTCTTCCCGTTCGATATCATAATTGCTTTTTTTCTTTGGATTTAGAGCCTACTTTGCATTATTTTTGTCATCTTTCCAATCTCATTGTCAATGTAGATATATTGGTCATGCTTGGAATTGATTCCGTTTTTATTTTTCACGTTTTTTAAGAAATAAAAAATGAAAACGTTTTCAAAATAGCGTTTGGCGCAATAAAGATAAAAAATGAAAATGAAAACGATTTTTTGATTTAGTGTAAAATGAAAGAGAAATGAAGAATGACTTTTAGTTGTTTTTCATTTTTTATTTTTATTTTCTCCTCTCTCGAGTAGAGAGAGAGAAAGAGAGACATTAATGAGTTTTTTTAAATTGAAAATAATCTCTTGATAAAACTATCAAACGCATTTTTAAAAATAATTTCTGTCTGAGATTGAAAACGTTTTCATTTTTATTTTCTTATAAAAAAAACAAAAATATTTTGGAACGATTATTCTTGTTCTGACTAAAATAAGTTAAGGTAAACCGCCATTTTCAGTATTTTAACTTGAATCATCCCAAAACATTACTTTTATTTTTTATTTTAATTTGTTAGTTAAAAATTCGATAGAAGCTTTTGGTAGATTGCAGTAGCACTGTTAATTCAGTAATGGTCTTTTATAAATAAATCATAGTTAAAAATACATATGTTTTATGAAAATGAAATAATATTATTCTAGAATAAGTCTAAAATAATTATCAATAAATTGTAAACAAACACTTTATGTAAAATCAATTTTTTTTGTTCTAAGACCTCTTGCTCTAATGGTACTGAGAGTTTAAATGAGAGGTTGCGTGTTTAATCACGTATTGTATAAAAAAAAAACATCAATTTTTTTGATCGGGTTTCACATAATGAGGACCACGCGGAAAAACAAGTAACCTAAACAATTTGGACCCGTTCGGTTCGCTAATTTGAGTTTTTAATTCGAGTTGAGATGTGATGTTGTGTGAGAGCTTTTTACTGTAGCAAAAAAGTTAAATGTGACTGTTTTTGAGAGCTTTTTACTATAATAAAACTTAAATCAGTAAAAAGAACGGAG
This sequence comes from Morus notabilis, assembly GCF_000414095.1. NCBI lineage: Eukaryota > Viridiplantae > Streptophyta > Magnoliopsida > Rosales > Moraceae > Morus > Morus notabilis. Next base: position 191,625 of record NW_010357324.1, read on the forward strand.
CCTCAATCATTGCAACAAATATATGGGGCAATTATCATCAATAAAAAAGTAGGATAGACATTATGAAGATTATTAATACAAAACATTGCTAGTATGGACACTATGAAGGTGATAAATACTAAACAAAAGGGGCGGAGCTACAACATGACTGGAGTAGTGGGCTCTTTACAGGAACACTATAAAAACAAGGCTCGGATGAAGGGTGACAATTCGTGTTAGTGAGTTGTGTTTGTGTCAACCTATTTATTAATTGTGTCTTTGTGTCAACCTGTTTATTAATTGTGTCAAAAAATATTAATTTAAATACAACTTGTTTATTAAACGAGTTAAAAATATCAACTCAAACACGACTCATTTATTAATCGTGGTAATCGTATCAACTCGTATAACCCGTTTAAATTAATATATTGAATAAATAAATATATAATAATGACTTATTTAACACGATCAAGACAAGTTTAACATATTTATCGATCAATTTATCTTAAAAAAAATAAATGAATTTGAGATACAAATATTAAAATTCACATTATTTGTATTTAACTTTTATGTTATATCACATACCATTAGATTGCAGATGACGCATATAGTTAATCGTGTTAATTCGTGTCACTTCGTGTTATGAGGTCAACCCTAACTTAACTCATTTATTAATCGTGTTGATCGTGTCAACCCGACAATGACTCAAACCTATTTATAGTAAACCCAAACCCACTAACGTCGTGCGGGCTTCGAGTTGTGTCGTCTTGTCGCTACCCGGATTGTCAGCCCTAGCTTAGATTGAATACCAAAAAAAAAAACTAATTGCAAGAAATACCTCAGATTCATCAGCACACGATATTTAGAATGCCAAAAATACCCTAAAGATACCAGCCAATATCCACCATGATACGGGCCGGTTTTCACCATGATACTAACATATGACCGGTATACCAGTTGGTATTCGCCGGAAACCACTAGTACTGGCAACGCTAAAATCACAAAAATTCCGTTTAGTTCGTTGATTCAAGTTTTAATTCGAGTTGAGACGTGCTTTATGTGAGAGCTTTTTACTGTAATAAAAAAGTTAGATGTGACTGTTTCTGAGAGCTTTTTACTGTAGCAAAACTTAAATTCTAAACTTAAATCGGTGAAATGAACGAGACTAAAAATTATGTGAAAAATTGCAAAACATATCCGATAATCCATAAACTAAAAAAAAAAAAAAAGAAATCAAATACCGCCCAGTGTCCGCAAATACAGGCGGCACCACAGCCATCCCCGTCATCCAAACACAAATATTCACAAAAATTCCAACTCCACTGATCAGAATTTACAAACTCCAAACCAAAAAAAAAACACACAACGCTGCTTGCCGTGGAAAGTGAACGACAAAGCCGATTCATTGACGAAGCCGGCAAGGCAAATCTCCTCCACAGCAGAAAAGTAATTAATCCTACGTCTTATGCAATCAGTTATTGGACATTAATAACTGCACACATAAAGAGTACAAGAGGAATAATATAATCTTAATAATTTGAGGACATCTGAGTAATATTGTTATATTGTGGAAATATATTATAAAAGGAGTCTAAAAATGATTATTTTTGTGTAAATACTTCTATATTTTGACCCACAATCCAAAGTTAAGTATTTTTTACAATTCTATCCTGAAATTTTTTAATTACAATATTTACATCATTTTGAAAAAAAAATAATACTTGTACACTAAATTTTGATTTGTATGTATTGTAGTTTTAATTTAAATTTTGCTTCAATTTACGTCTCCCCTTGAGAAAAATTAATTTCTCGCTCTGCCACTGTAAACACTATTTTTGTAGAAGTCACACAAATTAGTTGAAGGACCAAATTTACGCGAGAAATCTTTTTCCCCCCTAAAAGCTATGACCGTGTTTAGAATTGATCCCGTTTTTATTGTTTACATTTTTCGAGAAAGAAAAAATAAAAGTTTTTAAAATAGCGTTTGTCACAATAAAGACAAAAAACAGAAATGAAAACGATTTTTTGGTTTAGTGTAAAATGAGAAAGATATGAAAAATGACTTTTAATCATTTTTCATTTTTTATTTTCGTTTTCTCCTCTCTCGAGCAGGGAGAGAGAGAGATAGATATTAATGAGTTTTTTTTATACTGAAAATAATCTATTGATAAAACTATCAAACGCATTTTCAAAAATAATTTTTGTATGAGATTGAAAACGTTTTCAATCTCATTTGCATACAAAAAAAAAATCATTTTAGAACGAGTTCCAAACGAGCCCTATAGTCCCGTCACTCTCCTTATAGAAGTATGTCATTCTCCTTAGCATACCAAAAGATACGACCAATAGTTCTGCATTTTTTTTTTTTTTTACCAACATGGTGCCCATTATTTACTTCCTTTTGAGCTTGTGTATTTATAACTTAAAGAAAATAAAGAATACCACTCGTAATAGGATTAAACTAATTATAACTAATAAATATTTTCTTTTTCTTTCTTTCAGTCATGTTCCTCTCATTTCTTTGGGGGAGTCAACTTAGCCCACATCACAATTCGCATGCTTGTTCTTTCTCAAGAAGTAAAAACGTTTAGGATAATGCATAAGTAATGTAATCATAGTTTTTTTTTTTTTTTTTTTTTTTTTTTTTTTTTTTTTTAAGAATTTCAGTTATACCCTCATTAATTTTAATTGTGCCCTCACTTCATAAAAAAAAAAAAAGAAAGAAAATTATAACTATGCCCCACTCAAGCGTTAAAATATATAATTATGACTCCATTCGATAAAGAAATTATCTCTATTTTTTTTAATAACTCTCCACTGAAAATATTTCTTAGCTCCACCAGTGTATGTGTATGTATATATATATATATATATATATATGTATGTATGTATATATGTACCTCTCACTTAAACATGCACAATATTTTAATTAGTGGGATGGTAATCAATTTTACCCACCAACTTGAATTACCCGCATGATAGACATGATCTTTTCAGGGTACGGGTTTAGGGTTCCCATCCTGAACTCGTCCGGTTTTAAGTTTTTATTTATTAAATTTATATGTTATAATTTGTACTTTTTAATGGCATTATTAGATCTTATGGTGTGTTTAGATGGTGGATTCGCGTCATGATTCGAGTCATAATTTGTGATTTATTACAGTATTTTTTCTCATAAAAAATACACATAAAACGAAAATGATTATAAATTTATGAACCAAACGTCCATCGTACCTGAATTGTGTGATTATTTATATTTGTCTCCTATGTGACTTTTGAGTTCACATTATTATGAATTGAAATCTGATTTCTTAATAATTATAAAATAAACGGTTTGCCCTGAATCCGTGATAGAACAAGTTACAATTTTTTCATGATAACGTGATCATATGGAGTGGGGGATGGCCTCTCTGCCGGAACCCGCCCTTTGCCATCCCACTAATGACTATGGTTAAAGTTTGTTCGTTTTCCTCGCTCAAATTAAGAATTTGAGTTAAAAAGTAAATTTTTGTGAGAGAAAACACTGTAGTAGAAAAAGTTAAATTTGAATTTGAAAAATGCTATCGTCACTCTTTCTGGCCTTGTTTAGTTCGTTGATTCGAATTTTCAATTCGAGCTGAGATGTGATTTTAAGTGAGAGTTTTTAACTGTAACAAAACTGTAATTAAAAACTCGAATCGGTGAAATGAACGAGACCAGTCTATCATTCTCTTTGTTACTTTTTGCATTCACTATTTGATATGTGGACTCCACTAACATGATATATTATTATTTTAATAAAAAAATGAGATTGTCAAGTCCACTTTTCAAAATTCAAATAATGAAAGCAGAAAGTGATACAAAAAAGTGAAGAAAGAGTGACACTAGCATTTCTCTTTGAATTTTTATGAGTGAAAAAATTGTAACAAAGACAATTGAGTTATGATTAGAACTAATAAAATGAACGGAGTCTTAATCACTTATCACGTTATGAGGTTCTTTGCACAGTTGCACTCCTAGTGCCCTTCTTGTTCTTTGTAAAACATATGGAAAAACCATCAGTACCAAGTTCCAAGAAATATCGATGCAAATAGCTAGGGTATCAAAAAATTCACTCTAGCTTTCAAATCCAAGCGAGTCTTCAATGCCTTGTAGACAAACACACATAAAATGAGTCTACACGTTCATTTCACCGATTCAAGTTTATAATTCGAGTTTTGTTACAGTAAAAAGCTATAAGAAATAGTCACATCTAATTTTTTTATTACAGTAAAAAATTCTTAAATAAAATCACTTATCAACTCAAATTAAAAACTCAAATTAACGAATTAAACGGTTCTTACATTTTTTGTATGTAATAAATCAATTACATTTGTACGCTAAAGATGCTTCATTGTTTGATTTTGGAGACATTAGTTGACTTGTTCAGAATTGGCTCAGCTAGCAGCCAAGCTTTAATTAACCCGCACGGCGGTTTTTGAAATAGGTCATCATGTGACCGGTCATGTCTATTGAAACATTTTCCACAACCGTTTCCAATACGCCTATATATATACACTGCTGAACTAGGCGTATTGGAAACGGTTATATATAGATATAACAGTTCGGCAATCATAAGTCCTTCAAATGTAACATTGTACGGTTATAATATTATTTATACTTTATGTACCATTCATCTAACAATACATAAAAGAATTAAAGATTTTTATAAGGCTGTTAGCCTTTTTATTTATTTTTTTTAATTTTTTTTAATTTTTTATCTTTATTTTTTTAGTGTTTTTACATTATAATTTTTTTTGTGTGTTTTATAAAAATATATTATTCATCACCTTATTATTATGAGAGTAATTTTTTTACATTTGTTCCTATTTCATTTTTAGTTGGTTAAAATATTTTTTTTTTTAAATGTGTATCTACTTATATTTTTTTTTGTCAATTGTTATCTTTACACATATTATTTTTTAAAATAATTCAAAAATTCTAATAAATTTCTCACTAATTGGTAAACAATACTAAAAAAAGAAAAAAACTATGACAATAAAATATAATCTACGACCATGTTACATGAAACTTGTTCAGTATTACTAATCACATATAAAGAATTACAAATCCGTGTGAAAAAATATTACACTTGCCGTATCATATACGGCTGTCAGGCTTGAGATTTGTCCATATTTGCAAGAACAATACGTATATAATATAACGAGTCCATGAAAATAATGTGTTGTAAGCTTATTTATATATATGTTTAAACATATAATTGGTTGAAATAAACTCGATCAATGATACTAAAACAAAATCTGAATTGGCCAATGAATTCTAGTGATTTATTTTAGTAGAACATTTCGCTAGACCGGTCAAAATAGAAAGAAAAAAAAAAAAAAAAAAAAAAAAAAAAAAAAAAAGACGAGCTGCTAACATGGAACAGGCCTCTCTTCCCATGCTGCGGCTGGTCGCCTTAGTTGAGTCAAATGAGTTTTGAGAGGCGAAACCTAACCGCCTGACATCTATACAGCCGCACTTTTAAGGATCTTCTGATCTACGACCACCCTACCGTTCGCACTTCTACTTCCCTTATCTTGACTTATAGCATTTTATTTTGTAAATAATTTGAGCCGTAATGTTTTTATTTTATACACACACGTTACAAAAATACATATTTTATTACTCTATTTCTCTTGACTGATTGGAGAACGTCCTTAAACAAATATACTTTATGTCCATATATTTTTGATCCCTATATCACGTTTCTGTTTAAAAATACAACTAGTTAATAAGATACATTAATGTCCTAATCAAAAAAATTAAGGACTGATTACCGGCCCATACCTCACGGCTGAAAGGGATTTATGGTTGGTCCACATAAAGCAATCTTGTCATCAACTTTCAGTTAGAATATCAGTACAGCTGACTTCTATTTTACTCTTAACTTTTCCAAGATCACAAGATGAATTTCTCTATAAAGTCCCAAAGTAGTTGGCCAGCCTCTAACTATTGAGCATTATCTCATCAACTCCCCACAAAAACACACCCACGTTTCTCTCTCTCTCTCTCTCTCTCTCTCTCTCTCTCTCTCTCTCTCTCTCTCTCTCTCTCTCTCTCTCTATATATATATATATATATGTATATACATATATACATATATTTGTAGAACTTTCTTTCTTTATATCTCATAGTAAAGGAAAACAAAAATATGGGTTCGTGTTTATCTTGCAGATCATCATCATCAGAATTAGAATTCAAAGCCGTCCGAGTGGTTCACCTGAACGGCTACGTAGAAGATTTTGAGCACCCGGTTTCGGTCAGCTACGTCACCGGAAAGCCCACCAAGTACTTCGTCTGCACGCCGGCCCAGCTCCTCTCTTGCGGGACCAAGCCCATGAGGCCCGAGACGCTACTCGAACGGGGCAAACTCTATTTCCTACTTCCTTACTCGGCCTTACAAGCGGACGTTTCGCCTTTGGACTTGGCTTCAATTGCGAGAAAGCTCACTGCTCTGGCCAAAACCGTAAGGCGCAAGCCCAACAAGTCTCCGGGCCGGTTTAGTCCCTCTCCGGCCCAATATGGAGGGTCCAGCCCGGTGTGGAGCTCGCCCGCAAGGAGTCCTAACCGGTTTGCTGAA
>NW_010357324.1:198235-258074 GCF_000414095.1 Morus notabilis
TGAAGGATACGACGTCGATCGGTGTGCAAAGGGCGGTGAGAGAGCGGCCGTGGAAGCCTATTTTGGACACAATTAGAGAGAGGTCCTTTACTCGGCGGAGCGAGTCGGAGTTACAATTACAAGAAAACCAAATTGAGGCCTTGAGAGTTGCGTGAAGTCTTGAGGGTAAAAGTGTACATTTACTTTTTATAAAATAGAGGAAAATTTTGAGGTCTTCTAGTTGACTATGGAAAAAAAAAAAAAGGAAGAAAAGATATAGAAACATTATCTGAATTTTTAATTGGGATTAATTATAAAGACTTTTTCTTTCTGATGTTGAACGTTTTAAGTTTAATGTTCATTGAAATCAAGAGAGTTGCTAGAAAGAAAGCAATATTTTGGAAAGCAATATTACGGGAGGAAGTTTTTGCTTGAACGTTTTGTCTATAACGTTTCTGAAAAACTGAATTATTCAAATTTGTCGTATGTAGTTTGGTCCCCTACTTGTACCAAAGCTTGTGCTGCAATTATTGAGTTGTCTTTTTAATATCAATTTCAATTTTAGTTAACATTTTTATTTTTTTTATATTGAGGTTTATATTTTTATTAAACAAAAAATTTTATAATTGTTTTTTGTCATTGTTTTCTTAAAGATCGATCAAATCTAGTAGAAAAAATATTAATAGAACAACATTTTTTTTTAATGGATCTTAATGGAGCAAATTAATAAAAATGTTTATTTGAAAAGATTGTGGATAAAATGTTTCTATAAAAACACATTTTAGAACAAGATATTAAAGATTATTTATTGGCATATATAACAAAAAGTATTTGAGAGGGTCATTTCATAATTTTTTTTTTTGATTATGACATATATAAGAAGAAATTATTCAACAGGACGATTAGAAAGAACATATATATGAATGTCACATTTGAGAAAGGGGAAAAAAGAAGGGTGTTTGTATAGTAGTCCCTCCTTATTCGCAGTCCTAATTTTTGACCATTAGATCAATCCAAAATCATATCAGATTAAAAAAGTATGCATAATAGACAGATTCTGATACAAATTTGACAACTGAAAAAGTAAAGAACACCGAAAGTCCCATTTTTATGGGGACTATCAGAAAAACTCCCAAAAAGAATGTATTATAGAGGGAAAAAAGGGAGGGAAGAAAGAATATTGGGGGGAAACAAGAAACAAGGGGATAAGAAATCCAAAAAAAAAATATTGGGCATATATAGGAAAAAAAGTATTTGAGAGGGTTATTTCGTAAAAAAAAGTTTTGATTAGGACATATATGAAAAGAAATGATTTCAATGAGACAATTAAAGAGAAAAAAAAATTATAGAGGGCACATTTGAGAAAGGAAAAAATGTATAGTACAGAGAAAAAAGGGAGGGAAAAAAAAGAAAAATAAAGGAAAAATAAAGCAAAAGAAAAGAGGGAGAGTTGCCATGTAGAGAAAAAAGAAGAGATGATCAAAATCCACTTTGCTTTTTTTTTTTTTTTATCAATGTAAAGATTATTTTTAAAATGCACCTTAAAAATTAGAGAATTTCATTAGTAGGATCAGAAAAAGGGAACAACATGTAGTTCTCTATGTTTAGTTTTTAGATATGTATTAAAAATTATTTAGTTCTCTATATTCAGTTTTTAAATCTGTATTAAAAATTATTTATTATGCACACATTTTCAATCTGATGTAGTTTTGACCAAGTCTAACAGTCTCAAAAAATTAGTGGCTCTACCAATAGGGAGGCTCTACAGGCGAAAGTCCCAAAAAATAAAATGTTAAAAACTACTCTCATATGAGTAAAAAGTGGAAAAAAGTGATTTTGACCAAAAATTGTTTCATAAACAATTTGTTCTGCATATTTTTCATCTGCAGCACTTTTGACCAAATCAAAAGTACTTTTGACCAGAGCAAAATTAATTTCTTACATTTTAATCTCATGTAATTTTAACTAAATCTACAAGCCTCAAAAAATTAGTGGCCCTACCAATAGGGAGGCTCTACTGGCGATAGTCCAAAAAAATAAAATATAAGAAATTACTCTCATAGGAGTAAAAAGTGAAAAAAAAAATAAGTGAAATTGACCAAAAACTGTTTCATAAACAGTTTGTTCTGCATATTTTTCATCTGCAGCACTTTTGACCAAATCAAAAGTACTTTTGACGAGATCAAAATTAATTTCTTACATTTCAATCTCATGTAATTTTAACAAAATCTAAAAGCCTCAAAAAATTAGTGGCCCTACCAATAGGGAGGCTCTATTGGCGATAGTCCAAAAAAATAAAATATAAGAAATTACTCTCATAGGAGTAAAAAGTGAAAAAAAAATAAGTGAAATTGATCAAAAACTGTTTCAAAAACAGTTTGTTCTACATATTTTCTATCTGCGGTACTTTTGACCAAATCAAACAGTCCTAAAAACTTAGTGGCTTTATTGGCAGGGAGGTCTTATCGATGAAAGTCCTACAAAATTAAATCATAAGAAATTACTTTTTTATGAGTAAAGTGGAAAAAGTGTATTTTTCAAAAGCACTTAAAAAATTAAATTGTACAAAAACATTAATAAAATTTTAAAAAAGAGAGCAAAACATTTAAAAGATAAAAAGATATAAAAAAAACTATGGAAAGGAAAAGAAAAAGGCAAAAAAGGGGAAAATTGGAAGAGCAGACATGTGGTGAGTTAAGGGAGAAACACTATTCAAGAGTCTTTTGGCTCTTTTATAAGAACTAATTGAATAATGTGTTACGCTCGTACATAATAATTTTATAAGTTTGATTCTGTGTTAAAACACGTGACATTCTTATAAGTTAAATCCATTAATTAAAGTGAAAAGGAAAAAAATATTTAAAAGAATCACATAAAAAAAGACTTAAACTTATTCGAGAGTTTTTGATTCAAAAAAATTAAACAGGGATATATTTAAAAAGAATTGTTTTAATTTTAATTAAAAGTAAGAGAAGAGTAAAAAGAGAAGTTAACATAAAATAAAAGAGTAAAAATGAGGTGTTAACGTGTGGCAAAAAGAAAAGCAACGCATAAAAAGATTAAAAAAAGTTAATCTTTAGAAATGAGAAAAAAATTATAACATAATAAATGAAAAAAGAAATATTAAAAAAAATAACATAAAGCAAAGTTAAAACAAGAATGGGAACTGGGAAGGAAACGCGTACATGCAAAGGAAAAATGAAGAGTCATTAGCACTTTTCATAATGAGTAATTAACACTGACCTCTTTTGTTTTATCAAAATTACAAACTCAGCTCTTTAACTTGAACTAATCATGTCAACATCTCTTCTATTAAATTTTATTAAATTTACACGAGAAATATCAAAATGCCCCATTTACCTTTTTTACTAAAACACTATTTTAGTAAGGTAAAGAAGAAAAAGTATATTAGTAAAATAAATCTTAAAATATAGGATTACACTGAAAAACAAGAGGAAAAATATTATAAGATGATAAGTGGAAAAATAATAAACAAAAAACTTAAAAAAAAAATGGGTAGTAGCATTAAGCAAAAAGAAAAAGAGGAAAAAAAAAAACTACTGACAGAAAAGGGAAAACAATGAGAAAAAGTGAACAAAAAATTAAAGAAAACGAGGAATGAAAAGAAGGAGAGTGGCCATGTGGAGAAAGAAGAAAAGCATAAAAAATTAGAGAGTTCCTCTCATCGGATCAGAAAAAATGAATTAGTAGTTTTCTATGTTCAGTTGTTAGATTTATTTTAAAAATTATTTATTATGTATATTTGTTCAATCTAGTGTGATTTTGATAAAATTTAACAATCTCAAAAAAATTAGTGGCTCTACCAATGAGGCCTACTAGCGAAAGTCTTAAAAAATAAAAGGAAAAAAAGAAAAATTAGTCAAAATTTGAGATGAATTAAAATTAATAGGCTAATAGTTTACATAAGTTAATAAATAGGCTAAATTACTGTTTTTGTGCATAACTTGTCTGGTTATGAACCATAACTTGACAAGTTATTGTCCATAAATCACAATTTTTATCCATAACTTGTCTGGTTATGAACTATAACTTAACAAATTTGTTCATAACTTATCTGATTATGAACCATAACTTGACAAGTTATGACCTATTAATTTCTATAACTAAAAATTAGCCTATATACTTCCTTAAGCTTTTCATATTGGCTTATTTTTTACTATTTCTAAAAAATAAAATGTAAGAAATTACTCTTATATGAGTACTAAAGTGGAAAAAAATTAGTGATTTTAACCAAAAATTATTTTAAAAACTGTTTGTTTTACATATTTTTCATAAGATGTAATTTTGATTAAATCAAACAATCTTAAAAATTAATAATATTATTGACATCGGTGAAAATCCTATAAAGTTAAATCGTAAGAAATTACTTTTTTGTAGGAATAAAGTGGAAAATGTGTATTTTTAAGAAACATGCACGTAAAAAATTTAAATCGTATAAAAACACTCACAAAATAATAATAATAAAAACATTAAAAGATAAAAAATACATTAATAGGGTAAAGAAAGGAAAAGAAAAAGCAAAAAAAAAGAAAAATTAGAGGAGCCGACGCGTGGAGAGTTAAGAGAGAAGCACTTTTTTTTTATTTAAGAGCTTTTTTTATGTTTTTTTCGGGAGCTCCTTTTGGGTTTGAAAAGCTATTGCGTTAGACTTTTATTTTTAAAAAAGTTTTTTTTGGTAGGATAAAAAATGAATTATGAATAATTATTTATTTTTAATTATTAAATTTATATTAAAAAGTATTTATTTTATGCATTTTTAATATAATATTATTTTAATTAGATTTAATAATTAAAAATTTATCTTCTAGTAAGTAAGTCCTGCCAAAAAGTGTCTTTAAATTATTAACTTTTTTTTTATACTTTTGTACTATTTCTCATAAAGAAATACCTTTATTTTCCTTCCGTACACGACCACAATTACTCTAGTTCCTTTCTCCATCACTTTTTGTTTTTTTTTTCCTTACCACTCTTCCCCGTACATAATTTAGAGGCGTTTGGTAAAAGGATTCGTTCTCTGATTCGAATCATGATTCGTGATTTGCTATAGTATTTTTTCTCATAAAAAATACACATAAATTAAAAATGGTTCGAATCACATAGTTTGAATCCTCCAACCAAACGAACTCTTAGTCTACATCATCATTTTCTCTTTTCAATCCTCCTTTCCAATTTCCGTCTGGACACTCCAAAAATAGGCAACAGTGAACAAGATGATGGCAAGGAGTTATTTTTAATGTGCATTATAGCAAGGAGTTTTTCGCACTCGTAGGCCTTGAAGATCTTGAAAATATACGAACTCTTTTAATCTTTATCAATCATTGTACGCAATTATAGTGCCAAGATGGATTTACACTTTTTAATTAAAAAAAAGGAGTTTCTCTCATATTCTCTTCCTTTTAAGAATACTAATATTTCTCTGTTTTTTTAACTGTTACATCTAATTAAAATCATATTAAATTAAAAAAATATACATAACAAATAAATTCTGATACAGATTGACGATCGAAAAACAAGAAATACTGTTGTTCTCAAAAAAAAAAAAAAACATCAAAGAAAATCCCTTAAAAAATAGAAGAATTTATAGTAGGTACAACCGCAAATTATCTTATCATACTACACAATTTTTAATTACTATCAAATCTTCATCAAAGTATGCATATATGTTACAAGAATAAAATAGATAGTATGGCGGTGGAGGGCTCTTTTGGCAGGGGTGCCGTCTACTGAGGTTGGTGGCAGTGGCAAAGGTGAATCATTCGTTGCCGTTTGATGGTCTGTTTTCGGTGGCTTCGCCGCTTGGCTCTCGAAGCCTTCTTAATTCCTTCCCTTGTGGTCCTCTTGCCGGCTGTGTCGTCATTGGAAGCTTGCGCCATCGATGCCCTAGGTTTTCATTTTGCTTTGCTTTGTGTTTTAGATTGTAATAAAGGTGTGGCGGTGTAGTTTTGACCTTTTCTTATTTTATTGTTTTGTAACAACGAAGGTGGTTTTCCCACTGTCTCGGGTTGGTTATGTCTCCCACCTGGTTGAGTTGTTCACTAACGGTATGGATAGTTTGGTCAAGTTAGAATCTTGTTTGTATTGTGATGCTGATGTCCCTTTTGAGTGAGTGTTGGTGTTCTGTCCCAATAGCACTCAAAAGCATATTTCGATGGGAGGGGTTTTTTTTTTTTTTTTTTCCTTCAAATAGAGCCTTAGATGTGTTTGATCTTAGTGTGCCTAAGTTATCTCATATTCTCGGTCCTCAGATGTACGTCCGTCTCCCTATTGGGTTATGAACTACACCACATGTATAATATTGTTTGCTTTGGACCTAGACCTGAACGATTTTGCTCTTGAGCTTTATTTCAAAAAGTGTCATACCATTGGGAGGTATAATTATCCTTCCTTATAAATCATCACCTATAATATTTTTCAAGTGATGTGAGATTGTACAACTTACCTTATCTTGACCATGTTTACCTCATGTTTACCGCTTTTAATTGACGGCTGTTGTAATTGCATGGCCTTTAACCATGTTAGCTGGTTGCCAAAAATTGTAGTTTTGACCATTAGACGTCATTTTCAATTTTAGACCCTTTGCTTAAAACTCACAAGATATTAAAGTGGTTATTTCATTTTTGTCCTCTTTGATATTTTGGATAAGGGGGATATTACAATGAAGGATGTTTGTGCAAATCTTTTTAGAATATATAGATATTTTGAAAAAAAAAAAAAAAGGGGGTTAGTTGAAAATATATATTTAAATATCTACCTTTTATTTCCTTTCATTTTATTTTTAAAGCCCTCATGAGTATATCCATGACAACCTAATCTTGTTACCAAAGATTAGAAAATAAATCTTATAAGATACATTCAAAATTTCTTTTCCCCAAGGCTTAATTGAAGAAGAAGCAATACCAAAATAACTTATAAGTAGGGTTCCCGTAAAAAACACTTAAACAATCTCGATGTTGTCAAGGTAAGTTTGGCATAAAGTATAAAGATTACCCCCACTATAAATATGAAGCTATTCAGCCCATTTAAAGGTAAGAGATAAACATGGGGCAAAAGAGAAGATGGGGAGAGCAAGAAAAGAGAAGTGAAAAGACGGGAGAGATGAGAGAGAAGTTATTATGTTTTCATTTATCCAAGTTATTTTTGAAACTCATGTTTTCATGTTATTATTGTTGCTATGGTAAACATGCTTTTAATTAGTGTATGGTGAGATGCATTTCCTAACCAACTTAAAGCAGTCAAAGTAAAGGCCTACATAAAGCATAAAACATCGGAGTGATCTCATATCGTCTAAATATAAACATAACTACAAGTACGTATGGATTTTAAGTCATCCCACTTAACAGGTTAACTTTTTAAAATATAAGTCCAATCTGTTATAAAGTCCAATTCTTCTCCCACAATTTATTTGACTATAATTCAACTTGTGACGATAATAAGTACTAGACAATAAAACAATTCAGACAATATAATTAAGGTCCTAATATATAAATATAAGTAAGAGATATGATAGAATAAATTAATTACAATGTAATCAACTGTTAAATGGTATAACAATTGGAGCTGGTGGGACAAAATTTTGCATAGGTAGGCAGTCCCAGCCACTTTCCTTGTCATAAGATACAATAAAATGCTTAGGAGCCCAAGTTTCGGATCTTGAATTTCTGTCTCTTAAGAGCTCCCTTTGTTTTTCCTCAACAGCTTTCTTCGCTTCCATTGCTTTTCCCCAGTCTTTGTTTAATATTCCTTGGCTCACCTCACCCCACACTAAAGCTGATTCACTTGGCCATACTCCCTATTAAAATGAAGAAATTAGTCAACAATCCAAGGGTATGATTATAACTTTCAATTTAAAAGAGAAAAGCTTAATTTGAAATTAGAAAAATCCACAAGGGCAAATATACAAAGATTCAATTAGCCTTTTGCTCTTTAAAAAAAAAAAAAAGGCGGACCCCAGTGCCAAAAAGCCTCTCGTATTATGACAGACTTGGGGGAAAGCTCAATCCCATATGTACGCAGCCTTACCTCCCGAAGGAGAGGTCGTTTCCGGGATTCGAACCTTAGACCGCGGGTGCAAACGCAAGCGCTCCCACCACGGTGCCAAGGCCTGCCTTCAGCCTTTTGCTCTTTTAAGCATGCAAAATTGTAATATAATGGTGAACAAGTAAGCTTTCAGTGCTGAAAGTAGACGCAACTCTGATATTAAGGTGAATCAATATAAATCTAGTATTCTTGTTTGTTTGACTTTTGATTTCAACTTTCGATAATATAGATTTAGGGCGTCTATTTCTTAACAACTTATACATGATAACTTAAGCAACAGTTAAGTAGTTACCTTTGGATCCTTGACCATAGGGGTCTTAAGTCCTGAAATGACTTCTTTTGAATTGTAAATAACTCTAACTTTACCGCTGGTGAGGTCCTTAACCGTGACAGTTCTGCAATAAAATTTAAAAATAGAGACCAAATAACAAACTCTCAAACATTTGTGATGTACTTACATACGTGCCAAGTGCAAAGCAAAAGAAATAGAAACAACAATATATATGCCAAGAAAATCAATGTGATTGCTTTTTTATTTGTGTATATGATAAGCTCCAAATCCACGGTTAGAAGTATTTGACAGAATTCGGAAGAAACTAACAGAAGCTTGATTGTATTAATGACACAAAATTGATTACAGAAAGATAAGGGGATTTTTGAGAGATCCCTTACTCTCCTAGGGTTCCTTCTCTCGAAAGTTTGTACAAATGATTCGATCCCCACTTATTCTACCTCCTAATCTTATTTATACTACTAACTCTTATTCCTCACACTAATTCCAAGAACTAACTAACTAGTAACTATTTAACAAATATAACAAACCACTAACCACTTATTATATTGATTACTAATTACTAACATAATCCTATCATTACTCCCCTCCCCAAGACACCTTGTCCTCAAGGTGTGGTCAAGTGACTGCAGTGGAATGACGCCATCTCCTTCCCATGTCGTCAAGCCCACCTTTCAGAATGTTGAAAGGCATCGCAATTCTTGAAGAGCCAACTTCAACGGTGACAACCCAAGGTGCCACGGAAGTGTAAGTGAGAGCAGAGAACTCATTAGAGCCATTGTTCAGTCCACAAAACATAAAAATTTTAGATTTTGGAGTTACAAACTCAGAAATATCAGATCTTCCATTTGCAGAGTGTCCAAGTCCTATTCCAATGAAGTCAATTTCTCCATCCCCAACCCCAGGAGTGCTGGAATTCCCAGACCCAGTCCACTTTGGGCCAAAATTTGAGGATCCATTACATATCTTGCTGAAATTAGTCCCACTTTTCCTGAAATTTTTAGGCTCAACCCCTATTGAGCCAGAAGTAAGCCCAATAACGTTGGAATTATGCAGCCCAGACCCAATCACACAAGAATCAAACCTGTCCACACTGGAAACGCATAACCCAACCCTCATTTGGCTGGAATTTCGAAACTCAGCCCCACCGACCAAAGGTTTTGAGCCAAACTTCCCTATCCTAACCATATTATCACCGGAATTGAGTGGGTCACTACTATTCCGGCCGGAAATAGCCTCAACTTCACCAGAATCATGTGTCCCAGTCCAAACCGCAGCCAAATCGCCAAGCCCAGCCTCAGCTGCGCCGGAAATTGTGAGCCCAGCCCCAAACGTCGCCGCGCGAGGCTGCCGCTTCCCCTCCAACCACAGCCCGCCGTCAAATCACACTCCACGGCACCGCTCCCCACTGATCTGACCTCCAGGTCATGGATCCAAAAGATTATGGTCGAATCGTAACTCCCGCCACTCCTGAGCATCACCCAGGCCAAATTCAGCGTCGATTAGCCCTCCCCGTTGCAGATGTGGGCTTTCCAAGCCCCAATCGGCGTCGATCTGTTGGTCCCGTCGCAGATTGGGTCAATTATGGTCGAGATCGACCCCTCCGCCGCGCGGGTTCTCCTCGCGTTCAGCCACCTTCCCATTTGGTAGTCTAAACTGCCCTTCCTCTAGCACCGCTCGTCAGATTCGGTCTCCCAAATTTGGTCGCGAACTGTCGAAAATCCTAAGATTTGAAACTCTAGGATCTGAAAACCTAGATTTCGACTCCAGATCGTTCATCTTGCATTCTGATAGCTCTTGACGTCGATCTGCTGCTATGGTCGACGCCACCACCGCTCCAAATCTCATCTCCATCCTCTTTAGAAGTTGCTCCACGTTTTGAACCATGGCTTCAATCTTCGCAATAGAACAGTTTCCCTTTGTTGGTTGGAAACACTGAAACAAATGCATCTTAAAAGCACTCCAACAAACGAATGGCCGTCTTCTATCCTCCCATTGAAACCACTGAAGAGCTTTACCTTCCATGAACTCCCCAACGAACATCACTTTTTCTTGCTCTGAAAATTGATTTTTCAAGAAATATTCTTCTACTCTTGCTATCCACGCATCCGGATCTTCTCCGGAAAACATTAGCTTCTCTAATTGCTGCCAACGTCCATATGTTCCCTCCATCTTCTCTGGATTTTCCCTAAGAAAGTGCTCTGATACCACTTGATAAGCTCCAAATCCACGGTTAGAAGTATTTGACAGAATTCGGAGAAGCTAACAGAAAGTTTGATTGTATTAATGACACAAAATTGATTACAGATAGATAAGGGGATTTTTGAGAGATCCCTTGCTCTCCTAGGGTTCCTTCTCTCGGAAGTTTGTACAAATGATTCGATCCCCACTTATTCTACCTCCTAATCTTATTTATACTACTAACTCTTATTCCTCACACTAATTCCAAGAACTAACTAACTAGTAACTATTTAACAAATATAACAAACCACTAACCACTTATTATATTGATTACTAATTACTAACATAATCCTATCATTACCACTTATTATATTGATTACTAATTACTAACATAATCCTATCAGTATAATAGCTTGAAAACTCTTTAAGACAGCATAAGTGATTTTTTTCCTCAAGGTTTAAGTGTGTAAAAACAATTGAATATATTCTGCTTCCACCAAATTAAGAACATTGAGAAAAAGAAAGATTGTACTTGATTTCATAGTTCACAACAAGGGAGTTAGATTTGTTTACTAATTAATTTTTGGATGTAAGAAGAAAGAGTAAATAATTTATTTCATTAGTCCGAAATAATAATTAAGTTACCTGTCCCAATGGCCATTGATCTCGAAAAGAGGCTTCATTGAAGAAGATTCAAAAATCGTTCCCTTGATTGATCCAGGATTTCCTCTCAAACCTAGGAAGGATCTTCCTCCATATGATAATTTGGCTTCAAGACCCGTCTCGTAGCATCGAATTCGATCGTTTCCTGTCCATTCAACTCCGGGCACTGGAAAGAACTTAATTGAAAGTTTTGGAGAGTTCATTACGTAAGTTTCTCCATAATTTAGGAGTTTCAGCTTTCTTGTTCCCCTAATCTCAGCCTCAACCGATGTGCCTGCATTATTAGCTTTCCAATCTTAATTATAATGAAAATTGATAATGAGTAGTTCTAGAAAGAATGATGCTAGGGCAACAATCGTATCCAATACCATATATTAATTAAATGTGGGTCCCACAATACAAGGCCTCACAATATATATGGAGTTTTTTTTTTTTTTGGTTAATTGTGGTGTCGGATACTACTGATATCTCCAACCATTTCAACATGTTATAAGTTTAGTTTAGAGATATTTTCTTGCTTATCATTAATTTTGATGTCTAAAATTTAAAGGTTCCTACATTAAGTTCCAAAAGTAAATATAAGACAAAAACAAAATACAAGAAACTACTTGAAAAAGTTATATAATAGTGTTTCTATTTTCCCAAGGAGTTTTTGTGATCATCAAGTCCAATATATATTCTCGTTATTAACGCCCAAAAAAAAAAAAACGTACAATATTCTTCTTTCAATTACATTGAAATGCTAACTCAAAAGGGATATATGCGCTTTTCAAATTTTCTTCAATTTGTGTGGAAGTATGGCAAGTTTCAATGATCAACATCCATTTATTAAACAAAACTAAGGTGCATGAATTTCTTCTATGATTACTATTGAGAAGGGAAAATAGCAACGAAGAACATAAACGGTAGATATTGTTTGCACCATGATAAAAATGTAATAATTATTAAGGCCTTGATTTTTTTGCTCGTTTGATTTGAATTGAAATACTGTAGTGAAAAAAATTAAATTTAAATTTTTACGAAAAAAATAATATAATAAAAAATTTGAGTTGTGATTTAAATGATAAAATGAACGAAGTCTGATTATTCCCGCAAAAAATAATGTAATAAGTGCAACTGAATGAGGCTGTGCATACCAAAGAATTTGGGAACAGGATGTTGACACCATAGCAGTTCAAGGTTTTCTTTCTCATCCGTTGCATGAAGGACAGAAACTGGTGGGTGATGTGATATCTTCATGCAAATTTACAAGCAGTAAAAAAGCTTCATCAGAAAATATAGATGAATATTTAATTTTTGTACTATCCAGAATATTTTATTAAAATCAACAGGGATGTCATAAAATGTAAAGCTGTACAGATGACATCTATTAGATTTTGTGTCAACTAACATTTTAGAGGTCGAGACAAATAATTAAAAAAAAAAGAGCTTATTACATTGGCACCTCATGTATTTTGTTAAAATAATAGATATATTCTCTTGATCGAAACTAATTTTATTAAAATAATAGAGATATTCTCTTGATCGAAATTAATTTTGTTAAAATAATAGAGATATTCTCTTGATCGAAACTAATCACGTTAATACCTCTCGAGTTTTAATAAAAATTACACGGACACCTCCTCCGTTAGTTGACTGCAAATCTTGGTCGTTAAATTTTTTTCAAATGCAAAAAATGGCCCTTTATTTACCAGAAAATGTTTCTATGTTGTACGTAGTATGAGAAAAGATGTGTATACTCTTATTTAGCATCAAAACATGAGTTTAGTTAATTTTTACACATTTATAACTATAATTTTCACTCTAATAAAAACAATTATATTTTTTTATTTTTCTTTTTCTAAAACTCCTTTGTTTTAATAATGTTCTCGATCCACTAAACTTGTATATTAAATTAAAAACCATTTAATATTTGGTGCATTATTAGGATCAACTATATTATAATGAAAATTAATTTAATTAAAAGAATAAATTAAATTGGACAGTTTGATCCTAATGATGAAACAAAATTGTAGTTTAAATTAAACTTAAAACATTAATGACAAAAAATATAAGACACCAAATTAAACGCATTAACTTTTTTAACCTATTTTTAGGTTGACTCTTTAAAAATATTACAACATATCTTTACACCAGTTTTTATTAAAAGAATCAAATAAAAAAGAATGAAAGCAAATCTAACATAGGGGTAGTTTTGACATTTCTTACTAAAAGTTAATAGAGTTTCAAATAAAAGGTGTTGTTGTTAATAACTTCAGTCAATTAATAAATTCCGTCAAGAGAGTGTCATTTTAATTTTAATAAAACACAAGGGGTGTTATAGTAATAAGTCCTAAAAACGGCTTTTTCAGACAGAGACAAGGAAGTAGGGACATATATGTTATAATAACAAGTCCTAAAAACGGCTTTTTCAGACAGAGACAAGGAAGTAGGGACATATATAACTAGTTCCAATGAATATGAAATAAATAGTAATGGAATAACTAGTATCATATTGCTAGTACTGCAGGCCGTTGACACATAAAAA
This sequence comes from Morus notabilis, assembly GCF_000414095.1. Classification (NCBI taxonomy): domain Eukaryota; kingdom Viridiplantae; phylum Streptophyta; class Magnoliopsida; order Rosales; family Moraceae; genus Morus; species Morus notabilis. Next base: position 211,936 of record NW_010357324.1, read on the forward strand.
GAGTGCACCAATTTCTATTTGGTTTTTTATGAGAAATACAAAGATGCCATCCACAAGAAGTCTTCATTTTTGCCGCCCAATAGTAAAAATTAGAGCATCTATATCAGTTAATTTTTCATAAAATAGAGCAAAATGTTTTTTTTATATTCTCCAGAATATTTTATTAAAATCAACTAAAGTATCATAAATGTAAAGTTGTTGGATTTTAGTGGTTTAATATGTAATTTTCTTTTCTTTTTTTTTTTCTAACCCAAAGAAAAATGAATGAGCCCATATAAGTCCCATTAGAGTCGAAAATTGTAGGAGTTCCTCTAGTGGAGCAGAACTCCGCATCTCTCCTAATCCCACTATGATGAACCACCATTGAGGCTGAATTTATGTGAAAATTTTCTATTAATTAGCTTCAAGAAGTAAAAATTGATGCTTCTGATCATCACGTAATTATAAGTATAGTTTAGCAGTAATTTCACGTCTAACAAACAAAAAGCGAGTGAACGAACCTGTTCAAGAAGAACATTGAGGGTTCCTCGGGAAACGTGATGGGTCTCTCCAAGAATTGGGTTGTAAGGAGCAACTCCAAAATCCACAGGACGAAGAGTGGAAATGCTCCATGCTACTACGGCCATGAACCTCTCAGAAGGGCTCCCCTCAATGTTACACTTTCCCAACATGTCATCGCCAACACAATACACTGACTCACCATAACATTGCAATTGTGACTTTGGAATGTTGAAAATGGCTGGCAGCTAAAAAAAATAAAAATAAAAATAAAAACAATAAAATAAAAATCAAGTTAATTAGCACAAATGGGATAAGAGCAACAATCAAGACCCTATTCATTTCACGGATTTGAGTTTAGAATTCGAGTTTTACTGCAGCAAAAAGCTCTCAGAAACTGTCGCATCTAACTTTTTTGCTACAGTAAAAAGCTCTAACATAAAATCACATCTCAACTCGAATTAAAAACTCAAATTAACGAACTAAACGAGCCCCAAATATTATTTTATTTGGCTGTGCCGGTCCTTGACAAGTCATTATTCTTCTTTCATATATCTGGCCAATTATATAGACACAATTTGTAACTGGTTGCTGGTATAATTTATCTGTAATTTTGAATGCTTAATCTTCTTATAAAGTATAAAATTCGAATCTCTCACTCTTAAGTTATATAAAAACAATTGGTAGTCATGATTAAGAAAAGTAACATGTGTTTTTATAGTACTTTAAAGCTAATTTGCACGGAGAAAAAACATGATAAATTTGGGAATGAAGTGTCCCTTTTCATCTTCTTAAATAAAAGGATTAATAATTGCTAATCTAGACCTAATTGGTCTCAATAATGCTAAGAAGGACCAGATTGAATTTTGAGAGACCCATTCAGCCTTTGCACCACAGTTGATGTTAATCTACAAACTAACAAAAGCTTGAACAAATATTTACAACGACGTTTTTCCACCTAATTACGGATTTCATTATTTGATTTCACCTACTCAGTTAACGAGACTCATTTTATGTGAATAGCGGGATTTTAACTCCATCGGATCATAAGAGTGCTCATGATTTCAACATAGTTGGATATAGTAAAATTATGAGTAAAGTTCAGGGACTATTTTCATGATTAACCTAAAGGATTATTATTTAAAAATAAAAAGGGAAAAAGAAAAGTACGCAAAGACTTACCTGCATTCGGGTGAGATCTGATCCTGACCGTACATTTTTAAAGAGACTGAGAACCCGTTGAAGCATATTGGGGACCCCATCTTCATCATTCACGTCTCCCTTTAACGACAATGGCTTTGTGAGAAAAATCTGCGTCTCCTTCTTCCCTTCCATGACCTGAAAAACACCCAATCAATTCCCAAAGACATTTTGAAATATTGTTTCTGATTACTTATCATCAAACACTCAATGACACTTAATTTTATTCTATATATATATGATTAAAATTGGAAAATTTTGTAGATATTAAGTATAGTATTAACCCTTCAAATATAAAATGAAAAATCCCTGATGGGTATAAATATAGAATGTAGTATGTAAATTAGGTATTTATTAGTTTTATCAGCAAAGCGGCCTCCGCCAACACCGTCCAGAAATGACAATGACAATAACAGGACTTATTTTACTATCAAACAAAAAATAAGAATTTTTTTTTTTTTTTGGACCTGTTTGGTGTTGTTTATAGAAGCTGTTTTTAATATGTTTTTATAAGAATCTAAGCAGGCTTAGCGTACCATATTAATCATATGTCTGAGAAAAGAAAAAGATATTGGCCATTTATGAGGAATTCAATAATATGTAAATGTGATATTGAAAAAAAAAAAAAAGATATATGCTTAAGATCTCTTATGATAGTGGCATGGGTGGATTTAGGTGAGGGATTGCGGGTTTAATTTTGTCTTGTATAAAAAAAAAATATAATTGTGGGTCAAATAACAATTTTTCCGTAATTAAGAAAAATAATAGTTGGTAAGAAAACTACCAAAGCTCATGCGCGGAACTCAATAAAACTGAATATGCTAACTAACAAATTAATATATTGTCCTTGCCTTTTACAGGTAACAATTAACATATTTGATTAAAAAAAAAAACAAGAAAAAAAAAATGAAATGAACAATCTGCTTCTAATTAAAGTATTAAACATATGCACATGTAGAGATCCGTTGAAAAACAAATTAAAAGTCAAAAGGAAAAGGACTATCAAAATGGAAATATTCCAAGCGGAAAAACTTAAAAAAGAAAAATAATAAAAAAAAACCACAGCAGAAACAATTAAAGTATATAATTTTGTTCATTTTTTTTTAGAAATAAATAAATATATCACGGGCCGCGGCCTGCACGAATTTGGATCTGATAATTAAATTGCAGTCAAATGGGAAGCAACAATATTGAGGAAGACAAATGTATCGTTCATTTTACCGATTCAAGTTTTCAGTTATAAGTTTTTACAGTTAAAAACTTTTAAAAATGTCACATTTAACTTTTTATACTATAGTTAGAAGCTCTTAAAAAATGTTACATATAAATTCAAATTGAAAATTCAAATCTATAAAGTGAACGAGGCCAAAGATGTTATTACACAATCCCAAACGAGAATATATTATATATATATATATATATATATATGCGTGTATATATAATAGCACACGGCCTCCCATGGTTATACACGAAAAAATTGAAAAGAAAAGGCAAATGAAAGGAGACGGCAAGAGAGAGAGAAGAGAGAGAGAGAGAAATCACTGTATATGTTTAATATTAATTAGTGTTTTTGAAAACAAAATTAGAATCTTCTATAAAGTAGTAAAAAGTAGTAAAAAGTATAAGGAGATCGACGAACTCACAAGATGATCTTCTTCTTCTTCTTCTTTTTTTCTTTATTTTGGCCACACGAATTAATATCTATAGCACATTATATTTAATTTGCTAATTGCTTAAGACACATAAAGGCATTTTTATAATGATATATAAGCGGAGTGGTTAAGCTCAAAACTTGCACGCCACCACAAAAAGCAATATTGTAAACCAATGTTAGCATACGATCAAAAACTCTGAAAAAAGTTATTAGTTCCTTAAGAGTGTCAAAAAAAAAAAAAAAAATTTATTGGTTGATTTTTCCCTCCTTTCTTTTCTTCATTTTGACTTGAAACTGACAAAGAGAGACAATAAAACAAAGTAATAGTAAAAAAACGACAGTTACTTGTTTGAATTGAGAATTTAAAATAAAATATAAATTCATGTCAGAGAAAATATTATAATAAAAAACTTAAAATTAAATATTTATATGCAAAAATACTGTAACAGGTATAAAATTTCTTTTGAATAGCAATGTACGTAAAAGCGTATCTTATCTTATGCTATCTTAACGTTAAAGAAATGGTCCAAAATAAAAGCAAAGGGAAAGATGCCAAAAACAACACGCATAGCATTATATACCCTTATCATTTCCTTTCACACTACTTTTATTATATATATATGTATATATATAACTATTTATTTATTTTTTATTTTTAAGAAAAAAGTATAGTTCAGTATTGTAGCTAGAAAACTGCTTTTTGATATTTGCAAAACCAGCTTTCTTTGCTTATTGGAAAAACACCCTTCTGTGGACATGGAAAGACAAAACGAGGCCATCGACAAGAGAAGAGAGTTTTCATGCACAAACAGATTCTCAAAATCAAGAAATTTATATAAATCACAAAAGTGTAGAGCTTATATATGTTAATTATTCATCCGAAGAAGTGAAAAAGAAGAGAGAAATGGGAGAGAGAGAGAGAGAGAGAGAGACAGAGACAGAGAGAGAGAGAGAGAGAGAGAGAGAGAGAGAGAGAGAGATGTAAAAAACGTACCATTTTTAGGAGAAGAAGCAAATCTGACCGATGACCGATTGTAGAAACAGATCAATATATCTATTATCTATATTATATCTAAATCTATATCTATATGTGGGTTTGTTAAGAGATGCTTTTGAGTTTTGAGTTGGAGGTGAGAAAGAAATGGACGAGAAAAGAGAGGGCGAGAGAAATTGGCCGGTAATGGTGTTTGTTAAGCTTCGAGGACTAAAAAGTTTTTTTAATAGACTTTGAAAAGAGCGAAAAAACCAAGGAGGATATCTAGATGCATGTAATTAGGGTAGGTATTTGTTTATTATATATTTTTTTTGCTTGAATTTGTTTATTATAATTTACTTGATGGATAAAATATCTCGTATTTATGACAATAGAGATTACAGTTTTTTTTCATGGGACGGGGCTCCGCCCGAAAAGGACAAGGATAGGGGACCATCATTAGGGTTGGAGGTGAGGATGGGAAAAAAACTTCCCCGAGGCGCAACATGATGGGGTCGAGGGAACCACTCCCACTCCTCTTCCGCCCTCATATTCATATAAATATATTTTTATATAAACAAATATATATGTAGAACTGAAAATTCGGGCGCAGCCCGAAAGGGTAGTTAGGGCAGGGCCTGGCCGGCCAGTAGTTTTAATCAGGCCGGGTCAGGCCGGCCCTAAATAACTTTATATAGGTCTAGCTCGGCCCTAAGAACCGAATCGGCTCGGTTCGATCCGAACATGATTTATAAAAATTTTAAAAAAAAGAACGAAATTTATAATAAATCGCGAATATTGTAAAATTTTAATGGAATAAGACTTTATTTATGTAATTATAAAAACTTCATTAAAAACCTTACCAAGAAAAACCCATTGGGATAAAACCTTGGTAAGAAAAAAAAGAGTGCAGTATTATTTTTACAGTTACAATTTATATATACTTAAGAAACAAAAATATCTAGCTGCCTGCTACACTACTCCCGGCATCAGAAGCGTCATCGTCAATGTATAAGTTTTAAAATTGATCAATTAAATCTTTGTCTTTGGCACAGTGTTGCATTCGCAAAAAAACATTTTTCCAATCTTTTAGACATATTAGCACCTCAACCATTTCTGGAGTCAACGAAGTCCTTCTTTCTTCAATTATCCTCCCAGCTGTGCTAAAGGCAGATTTTGAAGACATTGTTGATACTGGAATAGTCAAGATATCACTTGCTAATATTGAAGGTACTCGAAATCTTACACCTTGTAGCTTCCACTATGCGAAAATTTGGAAATTGTGATCATTATTAGCACCATCTATCACCGAGAATTCCGTCTCAAGGTATCCGTTGAGCTCCTTATATTGTGTCGTCATTGGTGTTGATGGTGGTGGCATGACACTCGCAGTTGATGACGAACTAGAGCCACCACGATGAAAAGATATAAAATTCCAAAACTTCTTTTTTGAGCAGGCCGGCTGATCTTATTGCGTTTGTTGAGTTGTCAAGTTACCGAACTTGTTCTCGTAAATTGCATAAATCTCAAACAACTTCTCACGTGTGTTAACAACCTGTGAAGTATAATCTATGTCTAACTAGCCACCGATATGAGAAAGAATATTTCCAAGACCGGATAATTTTACTCTAGGATCCAAAATAATAGTAAACAATACGATAGAGGAATTTCAGACTAATATTTCCTAAACTTTGCTTCCATTTTTTTTTACCATTGGTTTAAATAACATATCATTTCTATACGTTTCAAATAAGTCTGTAATCTCACAAATTTGTTGCAATAGAAATGGAGAAGTAGGATAATAAATACAAGATAATAAAACAGTAGAATCATAAAAAACCCCCAAAGAAGACACAAATCGTTCACATATAAACCAGTCATCTTCCTGCAGGAGATTTCAGGCTATTTTTGGGCCGGGCCATTTTAGGCTATTTTCAGGCCGGGCTATTCGGGCTCTCCGGGCTGGGCTCGGGCCGCCTGCGGGTCTGGAATTACCGCCCCGCCCGGCCCTACACTTGGGCCGGGCTTGTATGGATTCGGGCCGGGCTAGGCTAGTCTCTAGGCCCACAGTAACGAGCTTCGGGTCGACCCATCTAGCCCGGCCTAAATTTTCAGCACTATATATATGTATAAAATTAACTTTTAAAATATCTAATTAGACCTCTTGATACTTTATTACAAAGATTTGGTATGCATATGTCTAGAATTTGGTTTGTTTTGTACAACCTTTAACTTTGGTTTTATGTATAAAATTAATTTTCAAAATATATAATTAGACCTCTTGATGCTTTATTACTAAGATTTGGTGTGCATATGTTTAGAATTTAGTTTATTTTATACCACCTTTGACTTTGGTTTAATCTATAGTGAATTTCTACTTTATTTTTGTTTTAAATTGCTATAATTGTGAAATTATTAAATGAGAAATATAACAGGTATGGAGAAGGCTCCCATAAAGAGGACTCTCCGACCTCGACCCCGCCCTTCCTTAAGCGGGGATGAAGACAGGGATAATGGAGACAATTCATTTTATGAATTGGGATTCTGGATTTTGTGAGTCTTTAAATGATTAGGATATTGTAACAATTTGATGCCTAAATTTGGGTAAATGCCCGATTTAAGGGCATATTTTCTAAAGTAAATGATCACACCTTTTCTAAATTAGTAAAATGGCTGATTTAATTTAAAGATAAAGCCAAAAAGACAAAAATTATCTTTCCTATTACCTATCTCGTCCATCACTGAGATCAATGAAGATCAGAGAATCTCCGGCATCGCATAACTCCCACGGCAGCCTCCATGATGATCTATGGCGTCACACAGCTCTTGATCTTGATCTTGCTCTTTCCATTACCGTCTTCGTGATGATCTCCGGTGATGTCTCGTAGAGTTTTCCGGCATTGCAGATCTCCGATATATAGGTGTTTTTTCGTTTATAATTACTTCAAAATTTTATGGAAAAAAAACACAAACAAAAAAATTTGAACCGCTGTTCATACCCACAAAACAAACATAAGTACTATAGTCAACTATAAATCAAACATAGCAAGTATGGTCGACCAATGCTCCGTGAAGGAGTGAAAGAGCGAAACCAAACTCTATGAAGAAGATAGATCTAAACGAAAGAAGATGGGGATAAAATAGGAAAACTAAAAAAAATCTACCGAAAAAATTAAAATCATAAAAGTTTGTAGGAAAAGATGGTTATTAAACCATGTTAAGTGGCCATTTTGAGTGGGTCCCACTTTGTCAATGTGAAAGATTAAAGTAGAATCAAATTCTCCTTCACGAGATCTTCAAAACGGTATATAATATGCTCAAAGTGACATTAGGTGAATGAGGAATTGAGACTCAAAGTATGCTCATTGCTAATGGAAAGTTGGAAGCACATAAAGAGGGAATTAAAAGTCCCACATAGGAAAGGAGCTACAACTTCATGAAGTTTATAAGTGTTTGCACTATTAGACATGTGTATGAGCTTATACCTATAAGGCTTTCTCATGCTCAATAAAGTTTTTCGGGCTTGTTGTGGATTTTATTTTGCAAATTTTTTATTTACTTTTTCCAACAAATTTGAATTTATTTATTTATTTTTTGTTAAATTCGGTATCAATTTCAGAATTCCAACAGCTTGGAATTATGAGCGTCATTAGTGCAGGTTTATTTCTAAATCTGGTCTCATAATTCAAACCTCAACAATTTGGGATTAAATTAGATTAATTCCCATTATTTTTGGGTTTAAAACCTCCCCCACAGTAGCCTATGAAAGGAGGCCTCCTCAGCCATTTGGGGACACACCATTCAGAAGTTCTTCTGCTCCTTTTTCTTTGTGCTCTTGTTTTTTTCTCTGTTTCGTTTATGTCTTAGGAAGTTGAGGAGTTCTGGTGATAGGAGGAAGGCATAGTCTTAGTTCGACGGAGTAATTCTTCTGGTGTTAAAGCTCCGCTCATCGTCATTGTATTTTGAGAGACAGACAATCGTGAAAATCTCAAACACCCATGGAAAGGGCGAATTTATTTTAAAGAAATTGTGAGTTTCCCGTGAATCGCAACACCTGTCTTGAAGAAAGTGTCATTATGCCCTAGAGCCTTCCATGTCTTACCACATTTTGAATATCAATCCCACGTATTTCCCTCCTAATATAATTACAATGACAACAACAACAACGAATCCACAAAATCTACAAAATCCACAAAATCAACAAAATTTCAAAAATTCACAATACTCACAATTAATCACCACAAGAACGGGGTGATTGTTTTTCAGTGAAGTCAGCTACCACCAAAGGCCACAAAGTTCGGCGACAGCGTCCAAATTTCCAGCCAAATAAGGTTTTGGCAAATTGGGGGTTTTAAGATTTTTGGGCTCCAATTAGGAGAATACTTTATGTCACGACCGACAAATTTATCGAATAAATTATTATAATACATAAAATTTTCTGAAATTTTTTGTATTATAAATATGAATACTTTTATGATAAGTATTTGTTGATATTAGTATTGAATAGCAAAGTACAAGTTAAAAGTTAAAAATTTCTGACATATGATGCAGTTACCGAATTTCATACTGTAATCAAGAAAGTGGCACGGAACGTTGTGTTATTCCCACAAGTGGGAAAACACATGAATATTAAGGTTAAGAAATGAAAAAGAATTGAAAAATATTAATTATAGGGTTTTAGAAATAAATAGAACGAAGAACAGACGAAAAAGGGGTTCATAATGTCGAACCGAGAAAATTAGGGTTTTCGACCGATTATGGTTGATTGAATCCAAATTTGTTGACCAAGAGTTGACCAATAGGCCACTCTTGAAAAGTTAGTCAAGGTTGAGGAAAGTTGACAAAGTTGACCAACTGTCTGATAAACACAGATAAAACGCGCACCAGATAGGAAGTAAATTGAACTGAAGTAAGATAGTTATTAAAAATGAATGGTTGAGATTTAAGGTGACTAAATGGATGGAGGGCTGAGATTAGGACACCTAGAAAGAGAGGATATGGCTGGCCAAGCTTTTTTTTTTTTTTTTTTGCAAAAAAGACCCTAAAAAGTGTCAAAATTACACCTAGGTCCTTCTTCTCTTTTTGTGAACGGTTTTATAAGAAAAAAAATATTTTGAGCACATCACGAGCATGACATGACCCATTGAGCACAATGGACCGGCAAGATAAATATAAAATTTTTTCTTTTTATTAATAAATTTTCGTTATTATTACGTATCTCTAAACAAATATAAAAATTGTTATTACAAATAAATTTTTGTTAGTTTTAATTTGTTATTCATTTATGTTAGTTATCTCTTTTTTCAGTATTAATTTAAATAAAATAGAAAATTTTATTTTTAAATTAGTACTTATAATGATGATGGCATCTAAGTTCTTTGTTTTTTTGCTTAGTAATAGGATATGAAAATTTATTTTTAATTGAAAACTCTTGAAAAAATAATTTTAAATGTCTCAATGGTAGAATGGGCCGGCTTAAAGATCTATTGTGCCAAGTACGATAAAGGCATGGGTTCAGCACGAGCAAGAGCACGAACAGGCCGGGGCCTGTTTTTAAATATTGGGATGCACTAGCATGACGCGAAGTTTCAGTGGGATAAGCCAAGCATGGTACGAAGCACCCTTGGACCTAGCTGATCATGGGCCCAGCCAGCACGACACAACACGATTGACATCTCTATTTGGAGGAATCTTTAATGTTCGAGAAGGTTCCAAGATGTTCTAGAAGGTTCTACTACACTCTAGAATATTTTAGAAGGTTCTAGAAGTGTTGAGATATTTATAAAATTCTTTAGATGTCTTTAAAACTATCTTGAAGTTTTACGATACTTGTAGAATTTAGGAAAAGATTGTAGAAGGTTCTAGAAAGTAACATAACATTGAATGTAACTAGGAAGTTTACTAGAAGTTTATAGGCTTGTATAATTCTATGAAGATCTTGATAATTCATATTAGGAGATCTCTTGACCTATAAATAGGAGGAAGGGTCTTCATTTAGGATCAATTCTCATGGATGGAAACCCCATGGATCCATTCAAGACAACTTCCTCATTTGTAATCCTTTTATTTGGAGTTAGTAAAGCTTTTTTTCTTTATTCTCTTGCTCTTTACCTGGGGTTAGAAAGACTGACTTAGCATTAAGAAAGTGTTGAGTGTTAAGTGCTGCATAATCGCGTTATGAAAAGATTGGACCGTGACAATAAGAATCCTTATTCTCTTGAATATCGTCAACTAACTAAAGTCATTCATCTGTTTTGACTGATAATATTTATCATAATTAATTAAATCAACCATTAATAAATCTAGAATTTAATGTCATTGGGGGCATTGATGATATTTTTGTAAATCATTAAATTATTATTTATAAGTATATACTACTAAATGCTTCCGTTAATTTATTTCATGTTCAGTTATTTTAATATGTTTGACACTTTGTTTCACAAGAATTTAAATTTAGCATTATGTAACACATACTTCCAATTAGTTAATAGTATTAGGAGTTAATATTTTGAGGGTTTTAAACATTCTTTATATATTATCTTGCAGTTTTTATGATTGCATTGTGGACTACTGCTCAGTTAAAAGATGATTTATCTTGATAACCAAAGTAGGTTTCTACAAGTAGAGATATTGATATATTACTATTTGACAAATTAAGGCCATTGTGATTTTCATTTGGCAATAATTCTGTTCAATTAATGGAAAAGAATTCACTTTGATGACCTACGCTACGTATATATAAAATCTAAATGTAACTAGTTGTGTCAACTTGGATGATAACTTCTCTCAGATTGCATAAATATCAAAAAGGTCCTAGATTTTTTTTTTTTGGTAATATTATATAACTAATTTTAGTCCTTGAATTTCTTCCCCTTAGAAGAGGAACAGGTGACCCTTTCCGTTAAAAGTTTCAAACGAAAGTTGGTGTCACGACCAACTAAACATAACTAATTGAGTTTAAGAAAATGTGCGTTTAGTTAGTGAATTCGTGTCATGGTTCGGATCATAATTCGTGATTTGTTATAATATTTTCTCTCACAAAACATAATTCTGAATCATAATTCTAAATACATAAACTAAACGTCCACTAAATTTTGAGTGCTAAATTGTGAAATATTCATGAAATAACGTTCTTATTTCTTCAAAGGCAATTAGTGAGAATTCTTTTCTGTTAATTGCATCCCCCGAGACTTGAACTCGGGTTACTCAATACAAATAAAACAACTCGCACACCCACTAAACATCAATTTAATTAAAGACGATTAGTGAGATTAAGCCTCACTAATTATTAGCCGATCAACCGTTAAATCGGTACAACAATGGGAGCTGGTGGGACACGCTTTTGTAAAGGGAAACAACTCCACCCATCTTCCTTGCTATAAGACACAATAAAATGCTTTGGAACCCAATTTTCACATCTTGATTCTCTCTCTCTCAAGAGATTCCTCTGTTTTTCCTCAACAGCATTCTTTGCTTCACTTGCACTTCCCCAATGTTTGCTTAGGATTCCTCTGCTCACCTCACTCCACACTAGGGCTGACTCACTTGCCCACACTGCCTATATATATATATATATATATATACACACACAAATTATGACGTCCAAGTTACTATACACAAATATATAAATTAGTAAAGTATATATGTGTTTATCTATGTGGAGCTACATTACTATAATGAGACATGAGATTTTGAAAAAAAGAATATATATATATATATATATATATTGAATGCAAATTATTGGAAAGTTCTAATAATGGCACTACTAAATTAAGAAAATTATGGCCGTGTTTAGAATTGATCTCATTTTTATTTTTCACATTTAAAAAAAAAAATGAAAACGTTTTCAAAACGGCGTTTGGCGCAATAAAGACAAAAAACAGAAATAAAAACGATTTTTTGATTTAGTTTAAAATGAGAGAGAAATATTTTTTCTCCTCTCTCAAGTTGAAAGAGAGAGAGAGAGCGATATTAATGAGTTGTTTTATACTAAAAGCAATCTCTTGATAGAACTACCAAACGCATTTTCAAAAATGATTTATGTCAAAAATTAAAAACATTTTTATTTTTATTTTCATATAAAAAAATAAAATTATTTTGGAACGAAATTCAAACGCGTCCTATAATTCTGCTCGCACTCAACAAAAATTATATATGTGTCCTCGTTTAATAATTAGTAATTAGTAAAAATTATATATGTGAAAAGGCTGAAAGTCTGAAACTATTCTTGTGAACTAAAAAGTACATAAAAGAATGAGTAAAGAAGAATACAATTAGTGGTAGTTACCTTTGGATCCTTAACAATAGGAGTTTTGAGTCCAGAAATTACTTCTATTGCCTCGTATATCACTCTAACATTACCACTTTCAAGGTCCTTCAACGTGACGGTACTGCAGTGAAGATAAACGAAAAACTTTTTAATTGTTGACATATTATATATTGTTGAAGGCGAATAAATTAAATAATTGGTTGCGGCTAATAAAACTTTGGTTCTGTTTAAGGGAATGGAGAATAATTATGAGAAATTACAGTAAATAGTAAACTTTTAAAACTAAATTAAATAAATAATAGATTTTAAAATTATTTAAAATAAATAACAGTTTACGTAGTAAATAAATCATTTACTACGTAAATGAATAATTTATGATTGGTAAAAATAACTTACGTGGTAAAAAATTTAAAATTTTTCTTACATGAAAAAATTCTTTTTACGTGAAAAAAATATTTTTACTAGCTATAAATGAATTATTTATGAGGTAAATGATTCAATTACTACATAAACTATTAATTATTTTAAATAATTTTAAAATATGTTATTTACTTAATTTAACTTGATGGTTAGATTCAGTACAAAACTCTATTACAAGCATTGTGATAATGACTATATGTACTCTTCTGTTGCCCAAAAAAAAAATTAAAAAAAAAATTAAAAAACTTAAGGAACTCCAAAGTCTTAAAACTTTATCCCGAAAACAAGATTCATGTGCATAATGCTTGATTTAACGTTCGTGAAAAAAGAAAAAAAAAAAAAAGCAATTATTTTTTGTTTTACGCGACGGTTTGGTCGCTGATTCTCAAATAGATTTAGTAACCATTCTTTTGACATACTTAAAATTATTAAAAGATGGGTGAATATTAGATTTATATATTTGAACGACAAAAGGAAAAAAAAGATTTCGGTACAAATGACCCAGGATTTTTTTTTTTTTTTTTTACAAAATTGACCGTTTTCATTAATTTGTTGGTCAATTATTGATTGACTTAGTAGTTAATTACTGATTGATTTTAGTTCATCACTGATAATTCTTCATTATTAATCAATATCAATTAATAATGAACCAAAATCAATTAATAATTAATTAATTTCAATCAACAAATTATAAGTTTATTAATGAAAAATTATTGATAAATTATGGGTCAATGATTCACTGTGAGTCAATCACTGATTGACTCCTTAAAAAAAGAAGAAGTCATTTTTGTAAAATAAAAAAAGAGGAGTCATTTTCGTAAAATAAAAAAAAATCGATAATTTAGCTAATTTTTCTAAAAAAAGTGTTTTTCATTTCTGATAATTGAGTTACCTATTCCAATGGCCGCCGATCTCAGAAAGAAGTTTTGACGAAGATGAATTAAAGATCTTTCCCTTGATTGAATTGGGACTCCCTCTAAAACCTAAAAAGGATCTTCCTCCGTACGATAACTCAGCTTCGAGATCTGTCTCGTTGCATCGTATTCTACAAATACCTACCCACTCCACCCCAGTCACCGGAAAAAATTTAATTGCAAGCTTCGGACATTTCATCGTATAAGTTTCTCCATGATTCAACAACTTCAGCTGCCTTGTTCCATTCACTTCTGTTTCCACTGAAGTACCTGCAATATTTATACTTATTTATGTTTAATGAAGACAAAAAATGAATCTTTTACGTACATAAAAGAGCCAAAAACTTTCCAAAAAAAAGAAAAAAAAAGAAAAAAAAAAGGAGAAAAAAAAGCCAAAAAATATGTGTCACTATAAGAAGACTTAGGCATCGTTCATTTCACCGATTCGAGTTTTCAGTTTTAAATTTTTACAGTAAAAAACTCTCAGAAAATGTCACATCTAACTTTTTCTGCTACAGTGAAAAGCTCTTAGAAAATGTTACATCTCAACTTGAATTAAAAACTCGAATCCACAAAGTGAACGAGACCTTAAAAGACATCATTTTTTTTTTCTTATTTTCTTTGTTTTTTAAAACATTTCCATGATTTATCTTTTTCTATTTTCTCTTTCTTTTAATTTTTTTTTTAATTTTTACTAAACTAAACCCTTGAAAAATAATAAGTTAAAAAAAATAAAATTTTTTAAATAAAGATTTAAATTTATGTACTAAAAAAAATGTAATACGTTGAATGCATGTTAAATATTACACACGTAGCATGTGCTTTCAATTAGTAATTCAAGAAGTGACGACACAAAAATGCTTTGTACGTATTGCAAAAGTCGTGACACATAGGTGATAGTAGGATGGGCCTTGAGCTGCCCTACGTAAGCGTTTTACAAACTAGGAAATAGTAGAAAATAGGCTAATATGAAAATTTTAAGAAAATATATAGGCAAATTTTTAGTTATAGAAATTAATAGGTTATAATTTGTGAAGTTATGATTCATAACTAGATAAGTTATGGACAAACTTGTCAAGTTATGATTCATAGTCAGACAAATTATGGATAAAAACTGTGATTTATAGACAATAACTTATCAAGTTATGGTTCATAACCAGATAAATTATGGACAAAAATAGTAATTTGACCTATTTATTAACTTATATAAACTATTGGCCTATTAATTTTAATTCATCTTAAATCTTGATCTATTTCATTCTTTCTCCCTACAAACTATGCGTCCCAACTAGTAAAGAGTTGGGATAAATAGTATTATTCATTTAAAAAACAAATAGATATAAGATCATTAAGCACAAACACTAGCGAATAATTGCCAAGTAAAGGTCTCTACAAAGCAATTCCCTCACTAAGAACTTGTGAAACACGTGAAATATTCATAATTAAAGAAAAAACTAGACTTATTTCATGGTAAATATTTAACCAAAAAAAGAAAGAAAAAAGAGAGGGGTAATATTGTACCATAAAATTTTGGAACTAGATTGTGGCACCAGAGAATTTCAAGGTTTTCTTATATATATATATATGGGATGTCACAAGTTTATCAGGCTTCGTATACCCACAGATCATGACCTGTCTATAGATTTATAAAGGGTATTTTTAAATGGAAAATTAGTTTA
The DNA here is from genome assembly GCF_000414095.1 of Morus notabilis. Lineage (NCBI taxonomy): Eukaryota > Viridiplantae > Streptophyta > Magnoliopsida > Rosales > Moraceae > Morus > Morus notabilis. The sequence continues at coordinate 227,543 of NW_010357324.1, forward strand.
GGTCAAAATTCTATTTGCTTAATGAAAAGTTTTTAAAAAGGAACTTAATGAAATGTCATTGGTGTTGAAGATTTAGAGCATCTTCAATGCAATGTTATATTTGATGTGCCAATTGTGATTTAAATTTGAGTGCAAAAAACACCCTCTAATGTAATGTTATTTGTTTAAATTTCTAATATGCTATACTTTGTGGTAATTTTACCACCAAATACATTTGATTCCCATTGGTTGATATTATTTTTCATTTTATCATTGTAACTTTTACATTTTTTAATTATTTTAAAATTAAAAGTCAAACTTTAAAAGGTTAGTAATGATAGGAAAAAATAGATTTAGTATTTTAAATAGCATTATGCATTGTAACACAAATAAAAATAGCATGCTTCATACTTTTTTATGCCAAATATATAATAGGCATTTACACTTACATTTGAGATGGTCTTACATACAACTTGTTGAGTATATTATAGATTAGCTAGAGATATCTAGGTTTCTTTTAGAGAATTTGTATGTAGGTTCCTTATTCCTTCTTGTAAACTGAAAATAAGTCATCGATCGATTTTGTGAAAAATAAAAGGGCTCTTGTTCTTCCTGTAGAACTCTAACAAAATGTTTGGGGACCACACCACTAGTGTTAATCACTATAATTAATAGAAAATGAAACGTCCTCTCTATTAATATGTGATGTTGAACACTACCGACCTCTTTAGGACGTTCAACAGTTTATTATGTACATGACCTAATATGGTAATAAAGAATTTTTTATCCAACAAAAAATTAGATCGGTCTCGTTTATTTTGTTAATTCTAATCTCAATTTAAGTTTTTACTATAATATTTTTTCTTAAAAAAATTCATATTCAACATTTTATGTTATAATGTTTTCTCTCACATAAATTCACTTTTCAATCCGAATTAAAAACTTAAATAGTAAAATGACGAAGTCATGAGATTTTTACTTTTTAAGTAGAAGGACAAAAAGTTGTTTTGAGTTTGTAGAAGTAACCTCTGAAGGTTTTGAGATGACAAAAATGTCCTTATTGTGACATATGAAGCTTTAGTGCATGACAAGAAGATATATTATTTTCATCAAAAGAAACACAAAGAACAACTGGCATCACTCCCACTTAACCCCACTCAATTTATTAAAATATAATAAATTTACCTAAAAAAGGAAAGATAACATGCGCATAAATGGACTATATAGGACATTCTATTTAAAGGGATAAACTAGTTGAATCTTTTAAGCTAAAAGACACAAATATGTGACAAGACTAATTAGCTTATAAATGTGATATGACAACACAAATGTTTTTTTGTCTCGACCAATATTAGATCGTAATCCAACACCTCTATTTTTGTGTCAAGAAAAGCAAAGATGGGCTTTTCACACCCAAAAAAAAAAAAAAAAGACCAATATTAGATCGTGGTCCAACACCTCTATTTTTATGTCAAGAAAAGCAAAGATGGTCTTTTCACACCAAAAAAAAAAAAAAAAGAAGTTGCCTTTCTATCAGGGAAGAGGAAATAAATAAAACAAAAAATAGAAATTCATATATATATATACATATATATATATATATTACCTGCTCAAGGACGACATTGAGGGTTCCCCTAGACATGTGATGGGTCTCACCAAGAATTGGGTTGTATGGAGCAACACCAAAGATCAAAGGACGTAGAGTTGAAATTCCCCATGCTACTGCCCCTATAAACCTCTCCAATGGGGTCTCTCCTCGGTTGCATTTTCCCAACAAATCATCACTAACGCTATACATTGACTCACCATAACACTGAAGTTGTGATTTTGGTATGTTGAAAGCCGGTGGAAGCTGAAATTAAATTAGAGGATAAAAGAGGGGACAACCATATTAATAACTTGATTTTCTACACTTTCACTGTAACATTTTTAAGAAATTTCTTCAGCCTGGTGATGGCTGTATCAGTTCAACAAATGTAACGTAACATTTTTTTTGTTTTGTCATTGTAATATTATAATTTGTACGTTCATGTAATACTCAAAAAAATATAATCTTGATTTCTCATAAAAAAAAAAAAAAAAGACAACCATATCAATAACTTGATTTCCCATGTACACTTTCACCATAACATTTTAAGAAATGTCTTCAGTTTGATGAGATAGACCATATCAGTTCGACAAATATAACATAATTTATACGTTCGTGTAACACTTAATAAAATAAAATCTACCATCATCTACCACAAGTTATATTAAATTTGCTTCAATATTACTATACACACCAAAAAGTTACACGTTCATAAAAAAAAAATTACTCATGTCATGTCAAATCGTATAATCGTTAGACTTATGACAATACCTAACATTTCAATGCGAAAAGAAAAAGAATTATGACTAGTTGTGAAAATTAGGATAAGTGCAATGCTACGTATGATAACACACAATTTAGTTAAGGTGCCTAGGTTTTTTCTTTCTTTTTTTCTTTTTTTTTTTTTTTATCTGTAAACTTATGGTGACCACTTGATCAACTTTTATGGCCAGCCCCTGTACTTTGTCCATATTGAGAATTACATATCTACTTCATTGTGTGTTGACTCTTTGGCAATTACTGAGCAGCCACGGTGCCGTGGGAAAGCCGGAAGGAATGAATATGCATCTCGCTCATTCATTCTTATATATCCCTTTACACATAAATATATATATAGACAAGTAACGTTGGTTCATGAATTTAAAATCATGATTTAGAACCATTTTCGATTTAAGTGTGTTTTTGTGAGAGAAAATATTTTAACGAACCACGAACCATGATTCAAATTATGACACGAATCCACCAACCAAACGCAAGAATATGAAGAGAAAGTGTAATTGATTTCAGGAAGATTAAAACATGCCAACTATCTTAACATCTAATAGCAAACTAATACTTCCTCTTTATATATGTATATTATATGTTTATATATTTCGATAAATCATAATACAGTCCTTCGTCTTTATTTGCCACACGTATTAGGTGTGAAATTATTGTCAAGTAATACTCACTGTCATGTTTCATTTATTATAAAACTGTACCTAGCAAAGTGACTGGTTTTCATTTTCATATCTATTTTAAATTGATATAAAAGACAAACAACCAGAATATGTAGAAAGACCATAATGTGGGGGACAGTTTTGAGCTACAAAAATTGATAGATGAGAGATGTCATGAAAGTTACAAATATCTTTTAGTTTCCGTGCGTATAATGTCTTATTTCTGTAGTAATTTATAAAAAAAAAAATCAGAAAAACAAGTTATAAATACTTAGTTTCCGTGCGTATAATGTGTTATTTCTGTAAAAAAAAATCAGAAAAACAAGTTATAAATACTTCAAAGAGAAGAAAATAAAATGAGTAGTTACTCGCCTGCATTCGAGTGAGATCTGATCCTGGCCGTATATTTTTGAAAAGACTGAGAATCCGTTGGATAAGATTAGGTGCACTGTAATCATCATCAGAGCCACCCTTTAGCGACAATGGCTTCGAGAGAACAATCTGCGTCTCCACCTTCCACTCTGTGCTCTGCACAACACCGTAATATTCCCAAACCATTGAACAAATAGTTTTCTTTTTCTCATCACGCATAACATTTTTTCTTGATAATAATTATTGTGCATCATTGTTTTTCAACAAAAAATTGCATCAAAATTAGGTCAACAAAACATGTGAAATCAAAATATATGCAAAACCAATTAGTTGTTAACACCTTGGCAATAAACCTGTACGTGACAATAACTTAACAACTTAAGAACACTTATAGGAGGGAAAAAATTAAAAATTATATAAGTAGTACTCAAAAATATATAACTAATGTAAAAAAGTTACATTCTCCCACCTTCTAATATTTTAACCTTTTAGAAAAATAATAAATTAACACGGTGTTAGAGTAAGTGACCCTAAATAAATTTATTAAGCCTTTAAAATGTTTCAAACTTATCATCAAATATTTATGTGCAATGCATATTTAATCACAAAATTGTCCATTGTTCAACCCTCATACATACGAAGGAGCATAACTATAAACTCGGGCCATATGATCTGACTCGCTTTCTTTACTAGGTTGAGTCAATTCTACTCAGATGAGTAAATGGTTGTACTAGTCTAGTTGGCCGAGCCAATCCAAAACTTTATTAGGATTTTTTTTTAATTCTAAAAAAAAAAGGTGGATTGAGCAAAACCGGCATAAAGAGTGACTTTTAGATTTAGGCCTCGTTCACTTCGCAGATTTGAGTTTTCAATTCGAGTCGAGATGTGACATTTTCAGAAAGCTTTTTACTGTAGTAAAAAAAGTTAGATGTGACATTTTCTGAGAGCTTTTTACTGTAGAAACCTAGAACTGAAAACTCGAATCGGTGAAATGAACGAGGCCTTAGATTCTTTAGTCTGACTTATTTTTATGCGGGTAAGGTCTGGCCGAAATCTTGAGCATTGGTCCAGCCCTAACTTACAACTCTATAAATGGTTGTGAGAAATATTACTCATTAGTCATTAGGATAACTATTAAAAAAAAAAAAAAGATATAGTGGGAATAGTTAAAACGAATGTATTTATTAGGTTACCCTCAGCGCTTACTTGTAATCAGTTATTGGGTGAGAATATATGCTTCTAGATGCACGTGGGATTCAATAGATCACTGTGTCCTGTTCTTATTTCAAAAATACTGTATAACAGTACAACGAAAGATTAAAACCTATAATAGCGAATTAGGAGGATGTAAATTTTGTGTAGTGGACAATGAATGGCAATAATAATTCTTCCTAACGAAAAATAATACGACAACAAACAAACAGTAACAAAAACAAACAAAAACTGTGCAGACAAACTCAGAAAGGAAAAAATATTACGTACCTTCAAACTTCAAATTCCGTACCTTCTTATTTATTTATTTATTATTTTTTGATTTTCTAAAATTAATCTCATTGGTGCCGCTTAAAGTTAATTTGGATCATTCTTACTTTACTTCTTAAATATTCAAAACTCTTATTTTACCCCTTGAATTTTGAATTTGTCCAAATATTTAAGCCATTTTGTAAGAATTTCTATTGAAAAAAAAAAAGAGAAATTTAAGTATAATTATGTGGTTTTTATATATTTGTTTTTAATAAAATAAAAATTTTTAAAGTTTAAATAGCGAACTAAGAATGACCATAATTCAAAAGCCACCGGTGATAATATGTAAGGCAAAAACAGCATTTACTATAAAGACATATGCAATATACAATCAATTTTGGAGCATGCACAAGTGGCCTACTAGGGGCTGCCCGTGCATGCATGGCATACTTCTTCAGCAGCGTTTGTTGAAATAAGAAAATATCAAGATAAGAAAAAATACAAACAAACATATACATATATATATATATATATATCTTAATTACACTAATCAAGTTGTTTTTACTTTTTTTTTTCTTAGAAACTTGAAGTGGAAGTTTAAATTTCCCTTTAATTAAAAAATAGAAACTAATGAAGGCAGACTTATTGGTAATACTTATTTCGTTTGTAGGCGCTACAAGCTTTAGAACCTAAGTGGGGGTCTACATATATATTACGAGTCACCTCAAAAACATTTTTCTTTGGCTAATTATTTACCACGCATATAGATCATATACTCTTTCACCAAAAAAAAAAAAAAAAAAAAAAAAAAAAAAAAAAAACTAGCCCTGGATTGATCTTAATTATCATTCAAACGTCAGCTCAAATATATTTAGAAGTAATAAATAAATAAGAGACGTCCTAAAAAATTATAGAAGACAAGCCACATTCCGACTTAAATATTCATCTCAAGTCAACAAAAGGACAATATCGAGAGCGTTGCATTTCCTTTTCCTACGACATATTCCAAGCACAAAAAAAAAAAAAAAGGAAAAAAAATTAAATAACTATTGCTATGTATATCATCTATTTACGTACACATTTTCTAGTAAACGATCATGAGAGGAAAAGAACCGTCAACCGTTCATTATAGTATATTATGTATGTGTGTACGTGTTGAAGATTACATCTGGCTCCTATTTGTATTTTTGTAGTACAAACAACAGAAACAAAATTTCCAGAAATAACAAACTGTTTACAAAATGAAAATGGACCATGCCTTTCAGATATTTCTCTTTAACCTGTTTCTTTATTATTATTATTATTTTCTTTTAACGTAAAATCGCATCGTTCAAATGTTGCCGGTCACCAGAGTCACCTGAGTGACTACGATATCTACCGACCGGCACCCTTCTTTCACTTAGGTGATCGACACGATCTATAGCTGCCGGTTGCATATCTATGTTATATAGCAGGCCACATATACATATATGTATATATATACATATGTAGATGGTAATAATAAAGATAAAATTTGATCATTTAATAGAGCATTTTATATGTATCCACAAAGTTTTTCACAACAAGAGCATTCTTACTGTTTTCTTACTTTTTAGTACCAACTTAATTTTTTTTTTAGTACCAATTTAATTGGGATGTATTAGCTAATTTGACGTCAAATATATCTTCTTTTCATTTATTTAAGAATAACAAGCGAGTAATTCCAAGAAATTAAAAAAAGAGTGAATGATTAACTAAATAAATACAAAAAACAAAACGACAAAGAAGGAGAAGCTGAAGGAGAAGAAGAAGAAGAGGAGAGATAATACGCACCATTTTTGAAGAGATGAAAAAGTGAAGGTAATTGTAGTTGGAAAGAGAGAGAAGATGCAGAAACCAGGGTTGGTGAGAGATGGGCGAGAGAGATGGGAAACTTTGGCTTGTATTTGATTTTCTTTAAGGGACCAAAACGGCCTTTTTATAGACTTTCAAGATTGAGTGCCAACAAGGCAGAAATAAAGATGGAGGACATTTGGAAGGGAGATTCGTGCCATGATTCGAATCATGGTTCGTGGTTCGTTACAGTATTTTCTCTCACAAAAAACACACGTAAAACGAGAATAATTCTAAATGATGATTTTGAATCCATAAACTAAACGTTAGTGTTAATTTTAAAAAAATTTCTCCATGAATATTTTTTATTTTTGACAACTTTGGAAGTCTTAAATTGATGATGGATTTCTAAAATTTCACAGAAATCGTCACGTCATGGATACATAATAATTGAATTTTTTACATAAATAATTACACTAAATAACATTGTTTCAATTATATTGGCTCCCCTATTTATTGTCATGATGCAGGTTGTTTTTATTCGTTCATATCATGTCATGGCATCATTAAAATTTTAGTCTGGAATGGAATTTTCGGATAAAGTTTTGGGCGGATTTTATTCATAAATCATGGTGTTACCTTCTTCTAAAGATCATTATGATCGATTTGTATGTGATTTTTGTGTGTTATGCTTCTGTGTACTATTAAAAAAAACTATAGACTATATCACATTTTTTTAAATATTTTATTACATTATTTGTTGTTGTTGTTGTTGTTATTGTTAGTATTATTATTATTTTGCAGAAGTGTACTACACTATTATGATTGCAATAGGTGTCACACAACACGTTTGTTAGAATAATTAATGCCTCGTTCATTTACCGATTTGAGTTTTTAGTTCTAAGTTTCTACAGTAAAAGGCTCTCAGAAAATATCACATTTAACTTTTTTTGTTACAGTACAAAGCTTTAAAAAAATGTCACATCTAAACTCGAATTGAAAACTCAAATCCGCAAAATAAACGATGCCTACATTCTGCAATACGTGTGCGTGTATAAGAGTCTACTTCAATCCTTTCAAAAGTTTAAAGTTCATCATATACTTTTTTTTTTTTTGTATTAAAAAGCTTTTTGAAAAGTATACATATAATTAAAAGCGGGTTGTTACGTCTTTTTCTTTATGTAAAAAGAAAAAAGAAAAAAGATATAATATAATACCTATTACTAAAGCAGAGAACAATGATAGAAACTATTAGGGTTCTATGGAAGGATATCGTTTGCCAAATTCGTTGTATCGTCTTACTCACATTTACCCTAAATATCATAGAAAAGGAAACAAAGAATAACTATATAGAAACTGTTCGGGATCTCATGCCTAATGAGATCCTTCAGTCTGTTTAGTAGATGAATTTAAAATTATAATTCTAAATCTTCGTTTAAAATCAGTGTTTGTTTACAGTGATTTTGAATAATAATTCTGAATCATTATTTAAGAATCAATGTTTGGTTTGGATGATTCAGAATCTGATGTGATATTTTAAACTAGCTCAAATCATGATTCTAAAACCACCATCCATCTTGATTCAAGGTCATTCAAACCTCTGATCTGAATCATGATTTCAGAATCATAATTTGAACTAAAAATCATGAATCGTGTTTATAGTTTCAGAATCATGATTAGAATCACTTTAGTTTGATACTTGGTTTAAATTGGTATGATCCCTTAGTCTTCCTCACAACTTTTATTGTACTTAATTCTAGATCTTTAATATATATCTCAGAATTATAGGTCAAATCTCATTAAAGTTTTAAAATGTTGCATAACGAGTCTTCGATTAAACAAGCTGTCGTAAATTAGTCATTTTATGCGTCAATCAATTAAAATTTTGACAAAGAATAAATCGTGACTATCTTTCTTAACAGATATGTTTTGAAACGTAAAATTACAAAGTTAACCCTGATTAAATTTACAGCACATGATCGTTACTTTTTCCATGTGATTTTAAGACGACATGATAAGTTTGGAAAACTTGATAAATCAACAATTTATTCTAAGATATTTTAAGAATCATGTATCAAAATAAAATTGGACCTATAGTTCGAGGACTAATAATAAGATTGATCCTTTTTATAACTTAAAACTTGCTTTTTTCTTTTCTTTTCTTTTTGAGATTGATTTCTTTTAGATATACTGACAAGAGAGGATAATTCAGTTTTTCAACCAAAAAAAAAAAAAAATTCAGAGAGAGGATAATTAACATTGAAACACATTAAAATATTTTAATTACGGTACATACTAAAAGCCTATCTCCCACTGTCTTTCATTCTATTTTATTAATAAAAAAAAAAGTTACAATAGCATCAGAAACACTATCTGAAAGAGGACGATAAACATAAATTAATTAAAGCGTCATTGCTTTCCCTTACAAGTGTGTGTACATCATATAATATAATATAATATAACATAACATAATCTAACAATATAATATAATAGAAAATAAAACCTTTTTTTTTTTTTTTGTTTTTGCTTGAATTATGGTGTTTCTAGGTACTATTATACTTTCTTCAAATTATCTTAAGACATTCTTGTAGACCTACCAGAAAAAAAAGGCATTCTTATAAACAATTAAATAACATGTTTTAGTCGTTTTAAATTTTTTTTTTTTTAAATTGAGGTCCCGTTTATTTCGTTGATTCGAGTTTAGAATTTGAGTTTTGTTACAGTAAAAAGTTCTCACAAACAGTCACATCTAACTTTTTTGTTACAGTAAAAAATTTTAACATAAAGTCACATCTCAACTCAAATTAAAAATTTAAATCAACAAACTAAACGACCTGAAACTTTGCGTTCTATATAATATATATATATATATATATATGTATATAGACAGACAGATAGATAAGTAGGGAAATTAATAAAGCAGATTGGGTGGCCGTTGAAGGAACCGTGTATACCCACCTAAGTTGTACCTTTCTTTCATAGTTGCAATAAATTTTTGAAGCGAAATGACTGCTGTCTTATATTAGCTTTTAGCAAAGAAGAAACTCAAAGATTCATATTTAATGGTACTATTTTCAGTCGGTGTGACCATGTGCGCTAAGCAGTAGTTCACAATATAAATCAATGTATACTGTAGTCCTTTCGAAATAAATAAATAAATATATATATGTACATATATCAAAAGGGAAAAGACAAGCTACGTAAAAATATTTAATAATTTGAATTAAAAAATAAATTTATGTGAGAGAAAATATTATAATACAAAATATTGAATTTAGATTTTTATGAGAGAAAATATTGTAACAAGCTGTTTAAGTTGGGATTAGAATTATAAAATGAACATGGATGTAATAATAGCTAGAGAATTTCTACAGTATGAACTTTCTTTTTTATTTACTGATAGGAATTATTGTTTTAAATATGGTTGTGGATTAATTTTTAACAATCTAATTGGTGGATGTACACGTCAAAATTTGTAATACGTGATTCAAAACTACTTCAATCACATCACGCCGTAAAATCTTAATCTAACAGTTAAAACAGTAATATTTATATAAGTAATAAAAAAGATAGGCCTTAGATATATGCAAAATAATACCGAAAATAAAAGAAAATAGTAATTCAATTTTTTTCTTTTTCACTCACTCAGTTGGCTATAAATTGGTAATTTTTCTGGTAGGATTGAAAAAAAAAATTATCGATAATTCTCTCCTTTTCAGCCGTCACATCTGTATTAGAAACTGTCTATTTCGTATACTTTTTTAATTCTATAATTTAGACCAAATGCGACAGTCAAAAACTGATTCTATCAGCAGGTCGGGTTATTGAAAACGATTCCCTATAAATGAAGAGTGTCATTCAAGCAAATAAAAGAAAAAACAAAATTACAATTTCCATAATATTAATTATTTTAATTATATAAATAATGGTCAACAATTGAGATAAGGCCGGACCACTTGATACATGCATACATATATATGAGGTCCGGGAAGCAGCCGCTCCCCTAGCTCACTAGCTCTTCTCATATTTTGCCTGAAAAGTTTTTACATTTTTCTCCTTAATTTGCTGTCCCTAAAACTGTTTTAATAACAACATTCACATGATATTTTTAAGAACATTTTAATAGTACATAAGTTTCTTTTTTTTTTAAGTGCCCTCATTTTAAACATAAAATCTCTAATAAATTAAAAATAAACTGTACGATTATACTCTAAACGTTTAAAGTTAATATTAATCTCCATTACAAGTTTAGTTCATTTGAAAAAAAAAAATTAAAGATATAAATTGTTAGGTTTTTGTTAGTTGGCAGTTGTTTGAAAAAAGGTTATGGGCTGCCGGATGAGTCTTTTCCAGTGAGGGTGATGAACGTGTATGTTTGAAGGGAAAACACAACCTACAGAAAAGGAGTGTTATGGTGATGTCTAATTGGTGATTGAAATATTTGGCCTTCGGGAATAGCTTGCATCGCTTTCGAGAGAAAGCTTTTGAAGACGAGTAGTGCTTGCTGAACAAAGCCATTAAGAGGATTCTTCACAACAACGACTACGGCAAAGATGGAGTCTTTGAGTGCGTAAGACCGATTGGTGGCTGTAAATCTTTGAACTTAGTGGATTGTTCATTATTTGGACGTGGCCCTGCAGATGTAGGTGTGCGCACCGAAATGCGATATCATTTTTGGTGTTTTTTAATTTTCCCCTGCATTACTTTCTGTTTCTGCACGTTTTCAATTTTCTGTCTTTTGATCATCTCAGAACGTAATAGTTAATTGCAAGTGTTGTTAAAAGTGTTGTAACACTTTTTGTAACACCAGCGTGAAAGCAGACCTTTCATAAATAATTACTTAAAGATAAAAAAACTATTGTGTTGTAGTATAGTTCAAAATTTTTAGTTTGTATTACGTCCCCTTAAAAAAAAATTTTGCTCGATCACTATATATATATATATATGTGTGTGTGTATGTACATATATATTTGTGCACATACTTATGTATCATGCATGTATTAATTGCTAGCAAGTAATCTTGTAGTTGTGATGGTTGTATGGACAAAGACAACATATACAAATGGGTCCAAAGCGCAAGTGGAGGTTGTCGAAGGAAAAAGTGATATTACAGTACTTGTAGTTGTGGAACAAGTTGGTCCACTCAGGGAGGCGCATATATATAATATATATACACATATATATACATACATACATATATATATATGTGTGTTTATATATATGTAACAAGGGAAGTGCATATCTTATATCTATATGTATATGGCACGAGTAGTCCACTTTGTATATATTATGGTAATTTGTAGCTTTTAAGAAAATTAATTCTGAGAAAATTAATCAACTGTTATCATAAATGAATTATTAGCGGTGTCGGTAAAAATTCGTCAACTTAAATTAACTCTTTTTAAAAAATATTAGCACGCAAATTAGTAAATAATTAATGCAAAAAATAAAAGGACACAAACTTTATGGATGTTCGGCTGGTAACGCTTAAGTCCTCTTTGGAACTCTGAGCTTTTCACTATATCTCAATGAGTAGAATTCTCTTAGAGCTGAAAATTGTGCATGAGCATAAATAAGGAGTTTGAGCCCTTATTTATAGGCTCTCCTTTGCATGATTTAAATTTAAAATTGTAATCTAAGGATATATCCATATCTTTTTTTTTATCGGTTTTATCTTCCCCCAATTCCTATATATTTGAATTTAAATATGTAGATATATATCACTTTCTGATTGCTCGGGATAAAGCTGATCAATCTAATCTTATCTCTGTTCTTGTATTCCTTGACGCCGTAGCCGTGATAGTCTCCACTGAGTCCTCTTAATCTCATTCCATATGTGACTGTTGATGGTAAAAATTCGTCAACAGAAATATATCAAGTTTTGAAACGGTTTGCGCGAGTTTTTATGATCAAAATCACGGTTAAAAGCAATTGAAAAAAAAAACACACAAGAATTATAGTGGTTCACCCTTAATTTAAGAGCTACATCCACTGTAGGGAGGAGAGAGGTCACTTTTTTCAGAGAGTAAATTACAGTCTAATTACTCTGAATGAGACTAAGGGATCTTTCGACCTACATTCCCTTATTTATAGTGTTGACCATCGTCCTTGCTGCTTTCCCTATTTAATTCGGGGATATAACCCTCATCTTTTGGGATAGTTTTTCAAAAAATGGATATTACAATCAATCAGGATGATTTTATTGCCTAAATTTCGTATATTCGAATTACAAGTAGCAAATCCCGGAGTAAATCTCGCATCTCTCTCGACATGCACAGACTCGACTTCATAAGCTCTCCCAGAACCATCGTTGCCTACAATTGTTGGTGCGGTCGACCTTATGCTGTCATTCGCATCTCCTCAGAGCGGTCGACCTCCTATGTATGCCACACCCATTTCTTTAAAAATTCCACATCGTGCATGTGTCGGTGTTCATGGAAACCTTGAGTGTTTATTCGCTAATCCCGTTTTGTTTCAGGTGTGCCCACACACGTCTTCGTAGATTCAAGGAATTGACGAGAAAGATTCGGGTGTTCTAAACTAGCTTGGAGCGAGGAACGTTTGAGGTCAAAGAATTCAAGTTATCATCCTAATCGGTTGCTAGGTAAATAAATTAATTTGATTAATTTATTCATGCATAAAGTAATGTAATCTATAGAGTATCTCAAAGTTCTATAAAATTTTTTGTTATACATGATCCGCTAAAGACACGCTTCCGCATCCAAAATCATTTCGGAATCCAACAGTGACATGGTTAAAATGATGAACGATTTGGAGGAAGAATTTGTGAACTGGCAGGAGTTGTTTGAGAAGACACCCTAGTATAATGGGTGTTAGAAGTATACCAAATTGTCTAGTTTGATTACATCTCGTGGAGATGAACATTAGATGTGACTTGGGACCTAAAAAAAGAGGCGTTCGTACTTACTTAGCTATGGCTAAGTAAACACTTTTAAGGCAAGAGAAGAAAGAGCTTTGTGAGTGACGCTTAAGTCAAAGTTCCAGAAAGGTATTCTTCCAACTTCAAGAATTTGATGTCAGTGAAAGACTTTAAGATTATTGGAATGAAGACACATGATTGTTACACATTGATGCATCAATTATTGCTACTTTCTTTGCGTGGAATTATATCAAAGGAGGTTAGATATGCACTTACCAAGTTTTGATTTTTCTTCAACTCCATATACTCAAAGGTAGTAGATCAAATGATATTAGATACAAAAAAAGCAGAAATGGTGAATACCTTGTGCATGCTTGAGAAGTATTTTCCACCATCGTTCTTTGACATCATGATTCATCTAACGAAACACTTAGTTTGTGAAGTGAGACTTTGTGGACTGGTGTACTTGAGGTGGATGTACCCATTTGAAAGATACATAAAAGTCTTAAAATGTTATATCAAGAACGAAATACACCGGAGGGTTGCATTGTGAAAAGTAATATAGCCAAAGAAACTGTTGAATTTTGCTCAAAGTACTTATCTAACGTGGAGGAAATATGTTTACCTAAGAAGATAAACATTGAACCCAAAGGTAAATCTGCTGCTACTCCTTTGGTTCCTCGTGAAGCATGCAAATAAGCTTGTCTCCATGTTCTACACAATGCACGTGAGATTAAACCATACATCGAGGTGCACAAAAAGAAAGTAAAGGTCGTGATCCTAAAAAGAGGAAGAAATGAGAAATGGTTGCAAGATGAACATACTGGAAATTTAGAGAGTGGATAAAGATACAAATTTACTCTAAGGTTTGCGAGTCTCAAGATGGTGGTGTCTCTCAAGACTTGTTAAAGCTAGCTAGAGAGTCCTCATTGACAGTCATGAGATACGCGTCGTACTTAATAAATGACTATACATTCTACACTTGTTAAAGAGATGAGAAGCACTCAATCCAAAATAGTGGTGTTAGTCTCCATGCAGATGCTATGCATGTTTCCTCTGTAAACGACAAGAATCCTATATACGGAACAATGACCTACTCTGGTTTTGTCGAGGACATATGGGAAGTTGACTACTGTAGATTGCGAATGGCACTTTTTAAATGCAATTGGAGTGATAACAATCATGTGAAGGTTGATAGCGATGACACTACAATTATAGACTTTCATCGACTGGGCTAGAAGAATGAACCTTTTTATTTTGGCAATGCAAGCAAAACAAATTTTCTATACAACTGATCCTAAAGATTTGCAGTTGTCAATAGTTGTTTCTATGAAGCCAAGAACAATTCATGATAGTGAAGGGGATGATGATGATTTCAATGACATACTATCGATTACTAAAGGATTGCCACCGGTTGATGAGGCTGATGTTTTAGTTCATTTAGATGTTGAATGGACACGTGTTAAAAAAAAAAATAATAGGAAGAAAAAAAATGATCATGTATTTATATGTGTCTTTATGAACATTTAATTTATCCATTGTTGTAAACTAATCATGCGAAACTACACTTCATTGTATATTATTGTATTATATAATAATTCATGTCATCTTGTTAGTTTGTAATTTATTTGTTATTTTCTTATATTGTAAATCATTATTAATATTTGAAATAATTGATTGAAATCAGAGAATTGTGAGGCCAAATAACACATGGGATGCGAAACTACACTTCATTGTATATTATTGTATTATATAATAATTCATGTCATCTTGTTAGTTTGTAATTAATTTGTTATTTTCTTCTATTGTAAATCATTATTAATATTTGAAATAATTGATTGAAATATTGTGAGGCCAAATAACACATGGGATGTAGGCCACTTGTGGGACAAGCTATAAAATATGAACAGTGATTCGGTTGATGATAAAGAAAGAGAATTCTTGGTTCAGTTCTCCACCTTAACGACAGAAAAAAGGATTGATCAAATTCTATTGAGTCTGACTCAGAGTGATCATTTATCAAAGAATGACTCTGGTTATCAAATGATTGAACAACCGGGAGCAATTTACTTATGATACTTAGTTGACATTCATAAAAAGTATCTATGTCTATTCATTGAATAAGTGGTGATCCAACAGTTCTTACTCAAGGAATTTTTGGACTTAGTTTGACAAGGTTTTATTGACTCATCCTGGTTCTAGTATGAATCTGAGGTTTTAATTGATTCATAGGGTCTTAACAAGAGAATTCCTATCAATAATAAAGAAAACAGTAGTAAAGTCTCATTACACACAAATAAAAATAACAAAACAATAAAGAAAATAGGTAAATAGAAGATTCAAGAGGCCCCATCAACATATGGATGAATGAGCTGACTTGATATTTTGGCATTATAACCACAATAAAGAGCTTTCGGATTTTTATTCTTTCCTCTCTTCATAAAAGAGTGCATCATACAATTAGGAAGTTTCGAACACATATCCGATAGAACTTGTATTTGGGTCTTTATGTTTGAGCCGTACGAGTTGAAATTCTCCTATACGGTTCTCAGAGGGGGAGTACCAGTACCTCAGTTTACCTATCTCAATAAAATCTATGATTGGTTCGAAGAACGTCTTGAGATTCAGGCAATTGCGGATGATATAACTAGTAAATATGTTCCTCCTCATGTCAACATATTTTATTGTCTAGGAGGAATTACGCTTACTTGTTTTTTAGTACAAGTAGCTACAGGGTTTGCTATGACTTTTTATTATCGTCCGACCGTTACGGAGGCTTTTGCTTCTGTTCAATATATAATGACTGAAACTAACTTTGGTTGGTTAATCCGATCAGTTCATCGATGGTCGGCAAGTATGATGGTACTAATGATGATTCTTCACGTATTTCGTGTGTATCTCACTGGTGGCTTTAAAAAACCTCGCGAATTGACTTGGGTTACTGGTGTGGTTTTGGCTGTATTGACCGCATCTTTTGGTGTAACTGGTTATTCCTTACCTTGGGACCAAATTGGTTATTGGGCAGTAAAAATTGTAACAGGTGTACCGGAAGCGATTCCTGTAATAGGATCACCCTTGGTAGAGTTATTACGCGGAAGTGCTAGTGTGGGACAATCCACTTTGACTCGTTTTTATAGTTTACACACTTTTGTATTACCTCTTCTTACTGCCGTATTTATGTTAATGCACTTCTTAATGATACGTAAGCAAGGTATTTCTGGCCCTTTATAAAGAGTATATATCATAGTTATTTGTAATCAATCATTTATCACTTAGGGTAGGAACAATAGTATTTCATTGCTACAAATATGGATTATTGAAAAGAATAAGACATGTATTTGGATATTTCTCTTCAACTCTACACTTATATAAGTGTATTATTTGTTTGGCACTCATAGTTGAAGTGAATTCTTCGAAGATAAAATGGATTATGGGAGTGTGCGACTTGAACTATTGATTGGGCTGTGCAGAATATATGTCCTTATCTGCCACATTTGATTTCACAACAAAAATGTGTCTTTATTCCAACCACCGCGAAAGCCCCATACAGAGGATAGGCTGGTTCATTTGAAGAGAATCTTTTTTTCTATGATCAGACTCGATCATGTTGTGTATGAACAGGCTCCGTAAGATCCAGTCGAAAGAATAAGTGATATGGCATGATTTTGATTTTTTGATTCTTTTTTATATATTTCACTTACTTAACTTAATAGTATGTAAATGGATTCATTTCCTTTGTATTGACTTGATTTATTATACTATCGGAGTGAAAGAAGAGATCTAAAGAAGAACAGAGGCTAAATTCTATTAGTAACAAGTAAATCCTTTGTATAAAAAGTCTCGATATTTTTGGGAGAAAGTTCAATTGCAAGGTCTGAGACGACCCAGAAAGCACTTGATCATAATCAACTTTGTAAGCCTACTTGGGTATTGAGCATTTATCTGTAAGAACAGGATTCTTTGCAATCTTTGATTGTTAAAACTCCGAAACGAAAAGGAAACTGATGAATTTTTATTTACATAGAATCATTCATATATATGTGGATATGGATAACATATCGATTTTTTTATATGCATCTATTTGCTTTGTTTGATTCGTGCTCGAGCCGGATGATGGAAAATTATCATGTCCGGTTCTTTCGGGGGATGGATCTAGAATATCAAAAATGAACCCAATTCTATTAGTTGGATTAAGAGAAATAGAACTATATGAATTGAGTGAAAGCAAAAAAGAAAAAAATTTGATAATCGATAACGAGCTAATTCATGAACCGTCCATTAACATTCAATCTACAAATTGGACAACTTTTTCATTAACAAAAAAAAAAATACAAGATCTAACTAATAGAACAAACACAACCATAAATCAAATACAAAAAATTTCAAAAGACAACAAAAAAGGATTTATAAGTCCACATATAAATATTAGTTCTAACAAAATGAGTTATAATGATAAAAGATTGGAATCACCAAAAAATATTTTGCAGCTATTAAAAAGAAGAAATGTTCGACTAATCCGTAAATCAAATTATTTTATAAAATTTTTCATTGAAAGAATATATAGAAATATCTTTTTATTTATCATTAATATTCCTAGAATAAATGCACAACTTTTTTTTTATTTTTTTGAATCATTAAAAAAAATTGTTAATAAAACCAGTTCCTATAATAACTATATTTACAATAATGAAAGAAATCAAGAAAAAATTGATAAAACAAATCAAAAGATAACGCAGTTTATTTCGACTACTATAAAAGCACTTTCTAATATTAATAATAAGAACTTGGAAACTTTTTGTAATTTATCTTATTTGTCACAAGCATATGTCTTTTACAAATTATCACAAAGCCGGGGTTTTCACTTTTTTAATTTATATAAGTTAAGATTAAGATCTGTCTTTTAATATAATGGAGCTTTTCTTTTTCTTAAGAATGAAATAAAGGATTATTTTCTTGGAACACAAAAAATATTTCATTCTGAATTAAGACATAAGAACATCCCCAATTATGAAATAAATCAATGGAAAAATTGCTTAAGGGGTTATTATCAAAATAATTTATCTCAGTCTAGATTAGTACCACAAAAAGGTATAAATATAGTAAATCAACACTCTATAGCTCAAAATAACCATTTAAACAAATATGATTCATATGAAAAAAAGCCATTAATTAACTCCGAAAAAAAAAATGTTAAAAAAAAATATAGATATGATCTTTTATCATATAATTTTATTAATTATGAAGATAAGAAAAACTCATCTATTTATGGATTACCATTACAAGTAAATAATAACCAAGAGATTTTTTATAATTATACCGAACATAAACGAAAATTATTTAATATGCTGGTAGGTATCCCTATCAATAATTATCTAGTAGAAGATAATATTATAGATATAAAGAACAATCCGGATAGAAAAAATTTCGATTGGATAATTCTCAATTTTTGTCTTAGAAAGAAAATGGATATTAGGGCCTGGATCAATATGGATACTGACGCCAACAGTAATAAATATACTAAACCTAGGGCTAATAATTATCAAATAATTGAGAAAATCGACAAGAAAGATCTTTTTTATCCCACGATTCATCAAAATCAAGAAATGAATCCATCAAAAAAAAAACTTTTTGATTGGATGAGAATGAATGAAGAAATACTAAGTTATCCCATATCAAATCTCGAACTTTGGTTTTTCCCAGAATTTTTGATACTTTATACTTCGTATAAGATTAAACCATGGTACATACCAATCAAATTTCTCCTTTTAAATCTTAATGTAAATGAAAATGCCAGTGGAAATAAAAATAAAAAAAATGACTGGAAAGAAAAAAAGAGATATCTTTATATCAATATTTTCAAATGAAAAAAAATATCTTGAATTAGAAAAACAAAATCAAGTAGAAAAAGAATGCGGAATCAAAACAGATTTTGAATCAACTCTCTCAAATCAAGAAAAAGATATTGAAGAAAATTATGCGGTATCAAAGATGAAAAAAAATAAAAAACAATCCAGGACCAACATGGAAGCGGAGTTTGATTTCTTACTAAAAAGGTATTTGCTTTTTCAATTGAGATGGGACGATTCTTTAAATAAAAAAATGATCGATAACATCAAAGTATATTGTTCCCTGCTTAGACCGATAAACCTAAGAGAAATTACTATAGCCTCTATTCAAAGGGGAGAAATAAATCTGGATCTTCTAATGATTCAGAAAAATTTCATTCTTACAGAATTGATTAAAAAGGGAATATTACTTATTGAACCAGTTCGTCTGTCTAGAAAAAATGAAGGACAATTTATTATGTATCAAACTATAGGTATTTCGTTGGTTCATAAAAGTAAACACACAATTAATCAAAGGTATCGAGAAAAGGGCCATGTTGATACGAAGAATTTTGATGAATTCATTTCAAAACATCAAAAGATGACTGAAAATCGAGACAAAAATCATTATGATTTGTTTGTTCCTGAAACTATTTTATCCCCTAGACATCGTAGAGAATTGAGAATTCTAATTTGTTTCAATTCTAGGAATAGAAATGGTATACCTAGCAATGCATTTTTTTGTAATGAAAATAAGGTAAAGAGTCCGGTTTTGAATAAAAGCAAAATAAATCAAAATAATATAATTAGATTAAAGTTCTTTCTTTGGCCTAATTATCGATTAGAAGATTTCGCTTGTATGAATCGCTATTGGTTTGATACCAATAATGGCAGTCGTTTCAGTATGGTAAGGATACATATGTATCCGCAATTTAAAAATGAACTTAAGCGTGTACTGAAAAAAAGTGAAATACGGATTGATTTTATTTCCCGTACTATATTGCATATATGAAGACAAATAGATGCACACCTATATTGTTTTCTATTCCATTATGATACACGATACTAATTTAATGACATATCAATATCTAGAAATAATGCAAAAATCTTCTTAGTTTATTTTTAAATTTTAGATATAATTTTTTATCTTTTGTGAGTGCAGACAACTATCTTTTTGTTTACCTATTCGAATACAATTTTCAAATTGGAAATTATTCACAAAATTAAGATTATTCACAAAATTAAGATTATTGTATTGTGTATGCCAAATAAAAAAAAAAAAATGAATAACATTATTATTATTGATCAATAAAAAAATCTAGCAAAGCAATAAGGGCCGGTGGGGGGGAAGATTTCATTTTATGATAAAAAAGTCATTCATCTCGGTTATTTCACACGAAGAAAAAGAAAAAAACAGGGGGTCTGTTACATTTCAAATACTAAGCCTCACTAATAGGATACGAAAACTTTCTTCACATTTGGAATTGCACAGAAAAGACTATTTATCTCAGAGAGGCCTCCGTAAAATTTTGGGAAAACGCCAAAGGATGCTGTCTTATTTGTCAAAGAACAATAGAATACGTTATAAAGAATTAATTAATCAGTTAGATATTCGGGAATCAAAAATGCGTTAATTTGAATTTGAGGAAGCGTTTTGAATTATTGAATTATTTGATTTATTAGATCTTGATTTTTTTTTATTTTAATGAACTTATTTTCGCTTTTCAGTAATTCATGAAAGAATCAATCGAGGAAAAAGAAAAACCTATGAATATACCAGCTCCAAGAAAAGACCTCATGATAGTAAATATGGGTCCCCACCACCCATCAATGCATGGTGTTCTTCGACTCATCGTTACTCTCGATGGTGAAGATGTTATTGACTGTGAACCAATATTAGGCTATTTACACCGAGGAATGGAAAAAATTGCGGAAAACCGAACAATTATACAATATCTGCCTTATGTAACGCGTTGGGATTATTTAGCTACTATGTTCACAGAAGCAATAACCATAAATGGACCGGAGTTGTTGGGAAATATCCAAGTGCCTAAAAGAGCCAGCTATATCAGAGCAATTATGTTGGAGTTGAGCCGTATAGCTTCTCATCTGTTATGGCTTGGTCCTTTTCTGGCAGATATTGGGGCGCAGACTCCTTTCTTCTATATTTTCAGAGAAAGAGAATTAGTATATGATCTATTTGAAGCTGCCACCGGTATGAGAATGATGCATAATTTTTTTCGGATCGGAGGAGTAGCGGCTGATTTACCTCACGGCTGGATAGATAAATGTTTAGATTTTTGCGATTATTTTTTAATAGGAGTTACTGAATATCAAAAACTTATTACCCGAAATCCTATTTTTTTAGAACGAGTTGAGGGAGTAGGCGTTATTGGTAGAGAGGAAGTAATAAATTGGGGTTTATCAGGACCAATGCTGCGAGCTTCTGGAATACAATGGGATCTTCGTAAAGTTGATCATTATGAATGTTACGACGAATTTGATTGGGAAGTACAGTGGCAAAAAGAAGGAGATTCATTAGCTCGTTATCTAGTCCGAATTGGTGAAATGACAGAATCTATAAAAATTATTCAACAGGCTCTAGAAGGAATTCCAGGGGGTCCATATGAGAATTTAGAAATCCGATACTTTGATAGAGAAAGGAATCCAGAATGGAATGATTTTGACTATCGATTTATTAGTAAAAAACCCTCTCCTACATTTGAATTGCCGAAACAAGAACTCTATGTGAGAGTTGAAGCTCCAAAAGGAGAATTGGGAATTTTTTTGATAGGGGATCAGAGTGGTTTTCCTTGGAGATGGAAAATTCGCCCGCCGGGTTTTATCAATTTGCAAATTCTTCCTCAGTTAGTTAAAAGAATGAAATTGGCCGATATTATGACAATACTAGGTAGCATAGATATCATTATGGGAGAAGTTGATCGTTAAAATGATAAGTCATACACCAGAAGTACAAGATATTAATTCTTTTTCTAGATTCGAATTTTTAAAAGAGACCTATGGAATTATATGGGCCTTTATTCCTATTTTTACTCCTGTATTGGGAATCACAATAGGTGTACTAGTAATTGTATGGTTAGAAAGAGAAATATCCGCAGGGATACAACAACGTATTGGACCTGAATACGCCGGACCTTTGGGAGTTCTTCAAGCTTTAGCAGATGGGGCAAAGCTACTTTTCAAAGAAAATCTTTTTCCATCTAGAGGAGAAACTCGTTTATTCAGTATCGGACCATCCATTGCGGTCATATCCATTTTAGTAAGCTATTCGGTAGTTCCTTTTGGTTCTCACCTTGTTTTAGTGGATCTCAATATCGGTGTTTTTTTATGGATTGCCATTTCAAGTATTGCTCCCATTGGCCTTCTTATGTCAGGATATGGTTCAAATAATAAATATTCTTTTTTAGGCGGTCTACGAGCTGCTGCTCAATCGATTAGTTATGAAATACCATTAACTTTATGTGTGTTATCAATATCTCTACGTGCGATTCGTTAAGACATAAATTGTTCTCTATTTCTTCTTTTCTAGGAAAAGGGCGGAATGAATTGAGTAAATATCTTCATCTTTTATTCATTATTTGGATGGATGAACTAAATCAGATAGTTATATGAGTGAAAGAAAACAGCTTATATAATATATAAAAAAGCAGTAAAAAAATTGAGTCTCATTTTCTATGTATATAGAGTTAAAGAGTTGAGCGGAAATAAACATAAGTATAAGAAAGCGTTTGCCCCAAGATTAGGTGATTAGTCATCCTGACTTGAAGCGGGTTCAAAAGATCAACCATATTGAGTTTTCACTATCGTTTGTATGTATTCTCATACATGTATTACCTTAACGGATGATTGAACAAAAACGAGTGGATGGTTAGAAACACCAAGATACACAAAGGATTAGTAATGGAGATTATGTAAAAGAATATTTCTGCATAATATACAAAGAATATTAATTGGGGCTTTACGTTAGTAGAAATGATCAGGCAGTACGCCCGACGATTCCGATCCAGAGTATGCTCCTATTCGTCGATTAAATAAATCACTATTGGAAACGAAATAATCCTTTACTTTATTTATTTTTTTGATTTTGTAAGTCCCCCCCTTTTTCAGAAAGAGAAAGAAGAATAGAAACGAAAAAATAAAAAAGATCTTTTTTATTCTTTACTGTATACTTTTATACTTTTATCCTTTCCTTTCTATATCCATATTTATATAGATAGAATTCGTATCATAATTTATGAATTAATGTATATATAATTCTTTTTCGTAAGTGAAAAGGACGAGTTATTTATATTTTTACAAGTTACAAGGAGTATTTGATTGAAGAATTAAGTTATTACTCAAAAAAGAAAATATTGAAATAATTATTGAAATTATTAAATAAAGGATGAGATCAATTCAGAAGTACTTTATTTTTATATTTTTAAAAAATATATATAATTATTAAAGCAGAACAGACAGAATTAAATTGGTCTAATTCGGGATCGAATGATAAATTTTGACCTTATCCATCTTATAAATATATCAAGATAAAATAAAATTGACCCGATCCTTAGATTTATTTAAGGTCCTCAAGGAGCCGTATGCGGTGAAAATCTCATGTACGGTTCTGGAATAGCGACGGTAACAGTGATGGTATCGCCGACTATGATTATCTAATAGTTCAAGTACAGTTGATATAGTTGAGGCGCAATCAAAATATGGTTTTTGGGGGTGGAATTTGTGGCGTCAACCTATAGGGTTTATTATTTTTCTAATTTCTTCCCTAGCAGAATGTGAAAGATTACCCTTTGATTTACCAGAAGCAGAAGAAGAATTAGTAGCAGGGTATCAAACCGAATACTCGGGTATCAAATTTGGTTTATTTTACGTTGCTTCCTATCTAAACCTATTAGTTTCTTCATTATTTGTAACAATTCTTTACTTAGGTGGTTGGAATATCTCTATTCCGTACATATTTGTTTTTGATTTTTTTGAAATAAATAAAACATATGGTGTTTTTGAACCCACAATTGGTATGTTTATTACATTAGCTAAAACTTATTTGTTCTTGTTCATTCCTATCACAACAAGATGGACTTTACCTAGGCTAAGAATGGACCAGCTATTGAATCTTGGATGGAAATTTCTTTTACCTATTTCTCTCGGTAATCTATTATTAACAACTTCTTCCCAACTCTTTTCACTGTAAAAGAACATGATATCCTATATTCTCAACTTGGATGAAACAAGAGAAATAAACAAACATAAAATTATTCATATATATTCACGATATGTTCCCTATGATAACCGGGTTCATGAATTATGGTCAACAAACAGTCCGAGCTGCAAGGTACATAGGTCAAAGTTTCATGATTACCTTGTCCCACGTAAATCGTTTACCCATAACTATTCAATATCCTTATGAAAAGGTAATCGCTGCGGAGCGTTTCCGCGGGCGAATCCATTTTGAATTTGATAAATGTATTGCTTGTGAAGTATGTGTTCGTGTATGTCCTATAGATCTGCCCGTCGTTGATTGGAAATTGGAAACTGATATTCGCAAGAAACAATTACTTAATTACAGTATTGATTTCGGAATCTGTATATTTTGTGGTAACTGTGTTGAGTATTGTCCAACAAATTGTTTATCAATGACTGAAGAATATGAGCTTTCTACTTATGATCGTCACGAATTGAATTATAATCAAATTGCTCTAGGTCGTTTACCAATGTCAGTAATTGACGATTATACAATTCGAACAATTCTGAATTCTCCTCAAATAAAAAATAAGTAAATCCTTGATTAAAGAAAAATTTTGAATCACTAAGGTTCATTAAAGAAATGAGTTTTTTCATTTTGTTTGGTCTGAATAACTACAAATCTCAACTATTGATTGGTTGGTAAAAAGTACGTCTCAATTTGGATTGAAAGGATTGAAAATTCATTAATTAATATATCTGACATTATTTCGAAATGTATAGTTTCGGATTCGAACTACTCTATTCAGATAAAACATAAAATTAGTCCAATAACTGTACCCCACATTAATTCACACCCCTTAGGATTTAATTCAATTAGAAATTTCTTACGAATCATCAACAATTTTTTCTGGTCTGGTCTCAATAAGGTCATGAAAAACATTTCAATTTATTTATCTCTTATTTTACATAAAATGGATTTGCCTGGACCAATACATGATTTTCTTTTAGTCTTTCTGGGATTAGGTCTTATCTTAGGAGGTATAGGAGTAGTATTACTTACCAACCCAATTTATTCTGCCTTTTCGCTGGGATTAGTTCTTGTTTGTATATCCTTATTATATATTCTATCAAATTCATATTTTGTAGCCGCCGCACAACTCCTTATTTACGTGGGAGCTATAAATGTTTTAATCATATTTGCTGTGATGTTCATGAATGGTTCAGAATATTACAAAGATTTTAATCTTTGGACCGTTGGGAATGGGTTTACTTTGCTGATTTGTACAAGTATTTTTGGTTTACTAATAACCACTATTACGGATACATCATGGTACGGGATTATTTGGACTACAAGATCAAACCAGATTATAGAGCACGATTTGATAAGTAATAGTCAACAAATTGGAATTCATTTATCAACAGATTTTTTTCTTCCATTTGAATTCATCTCAATAATTCTTTTAGCCGCTTTGATAGGTGCAATTACCGTGGCGCGTCAATAATAAATCTATAAAATTAAAATTGGTAACAGCAATCTAAATTAAACTTCATTCTGTGTTATCACATTTATTTACCTTCAATTAGAATTTAAAATTGTTTATGTCTAAAATCTAAAATCGAAATTCTTTTACTTTTTTTTATTCGATCTATTACCAATATATTTCTTTATTCCGTACTTTTTATATTATAGTCAATTCAATCCTTTCTATTATTGTTCATATTATATTGAAATGAATCGAAATTGATAAGGAGTTGGTCAATGATGCTCGAACATGTACTTGTTTTGAGTGCCTACTTATTTTCTATCGGTATCTATGGATTGATCACCAGCCGAAATATGGTTAGAGCTCTTATGTGTCTTGAACTTATACTAAATGCGGTTAATATAAATTTTGTAACATTTTCTGATTTTTTTGATAGTCGCCAATTAAAAGGAAATATTTTTTCCATTTTTGTTATAGCCATTGCAGCCGCTGAAGCCGCCATTGGACCAGCTATTGTTTCGTCAATTTATCGTAATAGAAAATCAACTCGTATCAATCAATCGAATTTGTTGAATAAGTAGTATGAATGATAAGTAGTATTAACCATACAAATTAGAATATTCATAAATTCGACTTAGTGTGTATTATACATAATGTATGATCATGTTTGCGAAAATATGAGAAATTAAAGTATCTTGGTTCTCTCCCACCAAGGTCGAAAAGATTGAGAAAAATCATTCATTCACAACCACTGATGAAGGATTCCTCGAAAAGTTAAGGATTAGTAATCCTTTTTAGAAATCGAATGGATTCGGTCTTATGATCCTATTCAAAGATCATCCATTCGATTGAAGAATTTTTTTTTGTTGGGGAAAGAAAAAGAATAAGAAACAAGTATTTAAATCATATGATAAAGAAAGAGACTTCTTGGTCTAATTGATTTGATGATTTTATGGATCTATTTGACATTATAATTCTATACATAAACATAACTTGAATTTTCTTGAGCCGTACGAGGAGAAAACTTCTTATACGTTTCTCGGGGGGGTCTCTACATCTATCCCAATGAGCTATTTATCGAATCGTTGCAATTGATGTTCGATCCCGAAGAGAAGGAAGAGCTCTTCGGAAAGTGGGTTTTTATGATCCGATAAAGAATCAAACCTATTTAAACGTTCCTGTTATTCTATATTTCCTTGAAAAAGGCGCTCAGCCTACAGGAACTGTTCATGATATTTCAAAGAAGGCGGGGGTTTTTATGGAACTTCGCCTTAATCACCAAACAAAATTCAATTAATGAAATATATAAATTAAAGAAGGTAAGGTGTGAATAATTTGTATAGAGTTTTGTAGAATCTTTTCTTTGCTATTTTTTCTCCTTTTCAATTTATATCATATTTAATATATTTTTGCTACTATAGAATGTCGTCTTTTATAACGATAAAATTTTTTTTTATTGATGTAATAGATAGAAAAATATCGAGAGAATAAACAGTCTTAAATTTTTGATATTATTGTCATGTCAATGGGTGTTTTTCATTTTTCATTGGAATTCGATGAACAAAAAAAAAAAGGTTAAGCTTGCTTTTTTTACTTTTACTTAATATTGATACTTATATTGATTGATATTAATTGAATAAACCCGGGATTTTTAGACTTCTTTTTGAATTTATTCATACGTCTACACTTTTTTGTATATATGTCGATTATATATGTAGTGCCAATCCAACATAAATTCTTAGTTTTTGTTTTTCATTTTTTAATAAATTGAAAAATTTAATTAAATGAAAATTGAAATAATAATTTCAATTTATAATCTTTTTTTTCTATTTCTCCATTGTATTCTTTTCTCAACATTCATATTGACAACAGTGTATCAAATAAATATAATCCGATCATGAATAAATGAATCTATTTATCTCCGCCCCATAGATTTGATTTTATTTCATTCAAATAAAGGGTTCATTTTATTTGGTGTGATACAAGAAGTCTTTTTTTTTTTTTATTATTAAAATAATAAATAATTAAAATAGAATATTATAATTATATTTAAAGTATAATAAGATATTAAAGTAGAATAATGGATAACATAAGAGACAAGAGTTGGTCTACAAATATTTTTATTTTCGTCGGATCTGTTCATTTTTCTTATGTTCATAATTGATTATGAATTTTTAGATTTTTGTTTTGCCTTTTTAAAATTTAAATGTTTTGATTTAGCCGTACTATTCAACCTCTTTATTTATTGGGATTCCGATTGTATCTATACATTCTAATTATTTTATTTTAGTTCGGGTTGCTAACTCAACGGTAGAGTACTCGGCTTTTAAGTGCGGCTAGCATCTTTTACACATTTGTATGAAGCAACGGATTCGTCTATACCATCGGTAGAGTTTGTAAGACCGCGACTGATCCTGAAAGGAATGAATGGAAAAAGCAGCATGTCGTATCAATAGAGAATTCTAAAAATATTTCATTCTTACCGTATAGGTCCAAAACCTTGTGTAAATTGTTTGAATTCTTGGCGCAGAACAAAATCCATTTAAAAAGCAAAGAAATAAAAACTAAATTTAAAGTTGTGTCGAGTAAATAAATGGATAGAGCCTTACTATACGATAGGTTCCAATTATAGGGAAACAAAAAGTAACGAGCTCCTGTTCTTAATTTTTGAATAATTACCCGATCTAATTAAACGTTAAAAATAGATTAGTGCTTGACGCGGGAAAGGCTTTTCCCATGAGTGTATTATCAATCAATGTTTTATGAATCCTAACTATTAGCTATCTCCATTTCCATTATGTGGTGGAGATAAATGTGTAGAAGAAGGCAGTATATTGATAAAGAGATTTTTTTTTTCAAAATCAAAAGAGCGATTGGATTGCAAAAATAAAGGATTTCTAAACATTTTTTTATCCTAGAATGAACCTAAACCAATTAGGTGCAAAAAGAGAGGATAGAGAGTCCGTTGATGAGTCTTACCTTTTTCGAGGTATCGATCTTTTTTCTTAATATCATACCTTGTTTTAACTGTATCGTATTATGTATCATTTGATAACCCAATAAAGCCCATCCTATTTTCGGTTCAAATCTAATCTTAAATGGCGGAATTTCAAGGATATTTAGAACTAGATAGATCTTGGAAACATGACCTCCTATACCCACTTATCTTTCGGGAGTATATTTATGTATTTGCTCATGATCTTGGTTTAAATAGATCGAATTTGTTGGAAAATGTAGGTTATGACAATAAATCTAGTTTACTAATTGTAAAACGTTTAATTTCTCGAATGTATCAACAGAATCATTTTATTATTTCCGCTAACGATTCGAACCAAAATCAACTTTTTGGGTACAATAAGAATTTGTATTCTCAAATGATATCAGAGGGATTTGCAGTCATTGTGGAAATTCCATTTTCCCTACGATTAGTATCTTCCTTAAAGGGGACAGAAATCGTAAAATATTATACTATTATGGATGGTCCGATACTGAATAAACGAGTTTCTCCTCTAGATGGAAAAAGATTTTCTTTGAAAAGTAGCTTTGCCCCATCTGCTAAAGCTTGAAGAACTCCCAAAGGTCCGGCGTATTCAGGTCCAATACGTTGTTGTATCCCTGCGGATATTTCTCTTTCTAACCATACAATTACTAGTACACCTATTGTGATTCCCACTACAGGAGTAAAAATAGGAATAAAGGCCCATATAATTCCATAGGTCTCTTTTAAAAATTCGAATCTAGAAAAAGAATTAATATCTTGTACTTCTGGTGTATGACTTATCATTTTAACGATCAACTTCTCCCATAATGATATCTATGCTACCTAGTATTGTCATAATATCGGAAAAACTGTCGTTAAAATTAAACACTAGATGATGATTAAATAGAAAAATCGTCGTCTAATGTTGTCCTGATGCCGTTAAATTTGGCATATAGCACTTTTGATGATGGTTTTTTACAATAAAAGGCCATCACCTTATAACGACTCCGGATACGAAGATGGTTCTCCTAATCATCGTTGTATCTTTTAACGACGGTTAAAAATCATCATTAAATGCCATATTTCTACTAGTGGTATACGATCATAACGTTTTTTTCCCATTAATTTTTATGTTTAGTGACGTGATAGATAGAATGAAGTTTAAAAAAAACAAAAGGCTTTTTGTATTATTGCCTCGAGAACTTTACGGGTTTCGCAAATCAACACTTTGAAAAAAAAAATTTGGGTATTCATCCCTTGAATTTAAGGACTTTGACCTCAAGAAGCTCAAAACACCCTCAAATAAAAAAAATAAAAAAAATGAAAAACGAAAAAAAAAAAAAAAGAAAACTTGAATGTCAATCAAATTCAAATAACCCACCACATTTGCCTAGCTCGTCGAGGGGGAAGGCAGGGAGAGGGGGTAAGGTGGTGATTTATGCACGGGTGAGAGGACACAACGGTGGTACTACTTCGGCCGATGGTGGTCCTTGGGTGGAGAGCGTCG